>NC_062223.1:30600805-30900805 GCF_902686445.1 Sciurus carolinensis | reverse complement strand
CTAAGTGGAGGAGGTTAATCAGAACTAATAGGATTCCTGAACTGCTCTGGGTCTGGGTAACAACAGTACTAGCCTCCAGAGAGAGGGTGCACAGAAAGTGGCTATTGCAAAAATGTAAACTATTCTCAATTCTCCCAAGAGAATTGAGGAATATAACTTTGGATAAGTGAGTAGCTGTTTTTTTTTTTTTTTTCTTAAATAAAGATCTTTTGAGAAATATTTAGGGGAAACAATGTCTCATTGCTTTCATAATTAAAATAAAAACAGCTATGAACTCTTCTCAGTTTGTAGTTGGCTCTTGCAGTGCAATTTTTTTTTTCAAACTTGGGTGTAAGAGATTCCTAGAGCATATAAATAGGTGTGATGATTTTGTTTACTGTGGAGCCTCAGCAGGTGTCAGGAAGTTTTTTGGCAATTTAAATTCTAGATCATTTTCTTGTAGGATGAACAGATAGTTCACTGTGAATCCAGGATAGTTTTGAGTGAGATTTAAACTTCACTCTCCTTGCAAAATACTGGACTTTTCCTTTTCCACATGAAGGAAAGCAATCTTGAAGATATTTTCTAAGAAATGGCACAAATATGTTTGAATCAATGATTCATAGTTTTATCTTTCATTTCAGGTGGAAATGTTAGGAGAAAGTAAACTAACTGTATTACTGAGGTAGATAAATGTATAATGTATGACCAAGCCTTTTTTTTTTTTTTTCTTCTTTTGAGTAACATAAAGAGCAACTTGAAGATCATCCACAAGTGATGTGCAGGTAATCCCTTTCAGAATTCTTGTTTTAGGGTCACTAGATCTATTTGACATTTGTTCTTGTTATTTTAAGGGCATGCATTTACATGTGGCTTATCAAGTTTAATTGAGAGTAGAACACATTTTTTGCAATGTTTGGCTTTAGTGTGTATTAGAAGCAGAGTCTGTCTTTTGTACATTATATTTAAAAAGAATGAAATGTGAGAGATCTTCCAGCCTTTCATCTTTAGAAAAAAATCTCACCTTTCAAAAGACTATTTTCAAACCTTCTCTAGGTTTACTTGAATCACAAAAAGTAAGTTTATAGAAAAGGCAAATTCTGATTTCACCAATAAGAGAGTATAATTTTAATATTCATCAGAATTAGGGAAATGAGAAGTATTCTTAACAATGCTGACAGTAACTTGTACGGGGAAAGACTGTTCGACAGCACTAGAAAAGATTAAAATTGATGTTTCAACTTTGATAGTGGAAGAATTTACCCATTTAAAATGAGGTGTTATGAAGTCCCCAAGTAAACAATAAAGCCATGCTATTTTTTTCCTTTTATTTTGTCAGACAAACCATATCTACCACAAGTTTTGTTTGAATTGTTTAACGATTCTTATACATTTTATTCAAAGAAAGAAGAGGAGAGGGGTAAGGTAAGTAATTCTTGTTTAGGTACCTTTTATTATACCAGGATATGAGACATTAGAATCTCAGGTTTGTCTCATGATTTCCCTAATGATGTCTATATTTTGATAGCTTAATCAATGTTGAAACTAAACTTGGATAAGTTAAATATCTTGTGCAAAAGAGAACAGCTTATGTAAAAAATGGAGAAATTCACAATAATCCTACTTATACTATCTCAAATCCCTTGTAAAAATTAACAAAAACAAAATATATAAAACAATTACTGGGAAAAAGATTTGCATATTGTATAAATCCACAGTGGGTGGTTGACTGTTATCTCCTTATCTGAAAACCTGCTTTCACTTGATGCACATTCTTTAGAAAACCTAAATATCTAACAGGAGCCAAAAAAAAAAAATAACAAAGATGCAAATTCATGTTATTCCATCTGGTGGCAAATGCATAGATATTAGTGCTATCTACGTGTTCATTGTTCTGTGTATTATAAGTTAACCAATGTACAGACACTTGAATGAAAAAGGTTTGTCTTCTATTTATTATTTGTTAATTTTACTCTATAATTTCTAATTAGTTCTTCACTGATTTTATAACATTCACACTTTGGTTTATGTTTTCCTCTTCATTTACCTGTTTAATAACTGAAAAGTTTTTTTTTTTCTTTTAAATGTCACTTCTTTCCCTGACTATATTTCCTTTCACCTGAACTTGTTCCTGTTGCTCTTCTCCCTGTGCCTCCAGGAGTGATGGTTGCTTATTTCCATAAGTATGCAGGTTGGGACATTGCTGCTTACACTGGTCAAATTGAAAGCCTGATGCTGCATAACATTTCCAAAGTAAAATGATTTGTAACCACATGTTTATTCAGATAGCAGTGATGGTGTACTTGAAAGTGATCTCATGGTATGAGTGTTATGGTGGTAGTTTCTTCCCCTGCTGTGTCTGATCCATAATACTATCCTTATGGAACATAAATAAATAAGTACTAGAAGATCTATTTTTTTTTAATTTTACAATATTAACTCTCTGAACTGAAGAATTCACTGTTTTTCTTAATTGTTTCCTTCTATATGGAAACTGATATGGTTAAATTTGTTAGGTATTTTAATTCTAAATTCACTCTAACAGCTAGACTTACTATTTAAATTGGTTTTCAAGATCACTTCTGTTTTTATGTACATTTACATAGGAATGTAATATGTTATTTACAATGATTGTGACAATACACTTAAAGGAATTAAAGTTGGATATTGTTGAAGTGCTTATCCCACTTATACAAAATTTTGAGGATAAGTCCTGTTGTCTTCATACTAAACAGAGACAGTATGGAGTATTACTGAGATACTGAAAGAGTACGGCCAGGTTGAAACTGCCCCCTGCTAATATATTCAAATATATGCATGTGGAACAGAATGTGTTATGCAAGGTTGTTTAGAGTTATAACTCTTTAGCACCTGAAATAGTCATAAATATCACAAGAAACACAACTATAAAATTGTAAAAATACTGATCTTATTACACCATATGTTGCATTAAAATTTCTGTGATACTAAAAACCTGGTATCTATAGGATCAGATATGGATGCCATATTCAACTTAGGAGTAAAGTAGAAATTATACTTAGAAGCTATCTAATTCCTCACCAGTGAGGCAAGAAGGCAGAAGCAGCACATGCTATGTGTTGTGCACTCTTCCATTGATTTTCTGAATCCAACCCTGATCTTACAGGGAACAATGTATGTGGATCCATGGTGTAATCCATGAGTAAACAAGGCAAAATGTAATAGCTGAGAATTCCCTGAACACAACTTACATGTACTTTGTATAACATCTTTTATTGACTCTTTATGTTCAAAATTCATTTAAGTAGAACAAATGAAATGTACTGAAATCAAAGTGCCTGTGAACCTAAAGTAGCTTTTTTGTGATTTGTGACATTAATATTAATGATTCTACAGTTTAACTTAAGACATTCTGTTTTACACTAAAATTTAAATAAGATAAATTTTCTTATGACATTTAACAATATGAGTAATGGAAAAAACCCATACATTTTTGCTCTAGATTTATCTATTTGTTGTTTTATATTCAGCAAAATTGCTATCTTATATTTAATATGCAGTGTCCACAATCCCAAGGACCTCACCTGGGATTCAAGGAATATTATCCATCAGAGAGTTGTCCTATTTCCTCCTAGGGAAAGGTAACATTACATAAAATGAAAGCTAAGTCATGAAGAAAGAACATAGTCAAACTTATCTGGAGGGAGGGCACCATGAGTGCAGAAGAGTGACCAGTATGGTAAAGGGAGGGAATTCAAAGAGGAAGGCCAAGATGATGGGGGCAGTAGATATGCTTGAAATTCATTTAATTTTGTTTTATATTTCTGTTAACATGGCATGTGAAACACATCATTCTGTGTAATTGAGATGCACCATTTTAAAAAACAAAAAGGAGGCAGATGAAAATGATTTTTCCTTTATGTTGTTTATTAAATTTACTATAGTTGAATGTAGAAGGACAGGATGAATAATTAATAGATACTATCTCTTTCCAGAAGAGCTGCATTACTGAGTGGCTCCAAGACTGTTCATTTGGGTAAAGACTGCATGTCATCTTGTCCCTATACAGGGACAAGAGAAAGGAATTCAATCACCATTGTAGAGGAAAAAAAGACAAATGATATAAAAGAATTCTACTGGAGCATAATTCTTTTTGTGTGTATTTTTTCTTTCCTTTATGTTTGAGAAAACTGGTAACAAAAAACTCTGAATATATGTGACAGTAAAAACATACCAATATGTATAATGAGGAAATACATTAATTTTAAATATAGTGAAAGGTAGATTTTGGAAAGAGATTTCCAAAATAATCAGAGAAAAAGTAAAAATAAATTTTATGTTATCCTAGAGAAAATTTATCTAAGTAAAATAGGAGAAGGTAAATAACAAAAATATTAATAATTTATTTTAAAAACATAATGAATATTTTGACATGTAAATGTATGATTTCAAAATGAGATTTCAAAAGTAATAGAGTTTAGAGGAGAGGAAATAGAAGAAATCATATGGAAAGCAAACTGTACCAAATTATATTGGAAAATCATTATATAAATTATATTTTTCATAAATTACTTTTACAAAATGAATATTGTTCAGATTGGATCATTCTGTAATTTTAAATGGCAGAAGACCATATAATGATGACTACTCATTTCAGGATAAAAACAATGACAGTGATAAGTTTTATTCTTAGTCCTTATGTCATTTATGAATTTAGAAAATGACACTTTCATATTCATTTGACTTCATAATATATCCAACCTACATGCTCTTTTTGATCAAAAATTCTCTACCTGTTTCTTCTAAAAGCAGTTTCAAAACATCACATATGACGAATCACTGTAAAATCTTAAGGGTCAAGTCAGAATACAAATGAATAATGCATTTTTTTATTCATAACAAAATGCACATGTTTTGGGGGGGGTGGGGTTACCAGGGATTAAACTCAGGGGCACTCAACCCCTGAGTCACATCCCCAGCATATTTTGAATTTCGTTTAAAGATGGGGTCTCTGAGTTGCTTAGCTCCTCTCTTTTGCTGAGAATGGCTTTGAACTCAGGATCCTCCAACCTCAACCTTTCAAGTCACTGGGATTACAGGCTTGCAACCCTGTGTCCAGCCCAAAGTCCACATCTTATAAAACACTGGTGAAAATAAAAAAGACCAATGACTCAATCACTAAACCTTGAAATGAATGTCATCTTATCATTCCCTCATTGTCCAAATCTAGGTGAATCAGGAGAAATTCATTAAATGAATTTACAGACTACATGCAAAAATAAAATAAAATAAAATGGTTTTTATATAAAATAAAATGGTTAAAGGACATGCTAAAATATTCTTAATTACTCCATGTAATTATCATTGAAAATAAGAAAGCAATTCTTTTTTTTTATTCTCATTCTTTCAAGAGTTCCTGGCATATTATTTTTTTTAATTGCTTGAAAAATATATGTACAGTAGGAATTGATATTGTTTAAACAAGGTGTACCTATAAGTACCTTAGTGTTTCTTGTAGTTATATCAAGAAATACTATATTTTATGCCCATAAAAATGTAACTTTCTTGTAAAAAGTCAAAATAAAGACATATTTTGATGCTTTCTCTTTGGAGAAAGAATTCACCCATGCAAATATTCTCCCTGGGTGAGAAAGTGAGTCTGGACAGCGACAGGTACAGGAGTCCCAGAGCAGAGACTCAGGAAAGTCTATGAGGTTAGGGGGGCAAGAGGTGCAGAGGGGATGCCAGGGAAGAACATCTTCTGTGTTGAGGAGAGAAGTAGCTGTGGAAGCACTACCTAGGACAGAGCAGGCATTTGATGTATGGTAATGTCAAGGCAGGCTTTCTTCAGAGTGTAGCAAGTCCAAAGACAAAGCCCCTAGAATTGCCTTCAAGTTAAATCTTTGGAGGCCTATTGAGCCTTTTCCTTTGGTAACTTCGGTACCTTGAATATTTTAGGATCTCTTACATATTTTTCACATTATCAAATTATTAAATTTATTACATAAGGAAACTTGAAGAAGTTGAAGAAGGGAGAAGAAAAAGGAATGGAAGAGGAAAGGGAGAAATAAGAATTAGCAAAGGTGGTATCCCTATAATCACCTTCAAAATCAAGAAATAGATGCTGCCCTGATCTCCAAAGTTACACTATGTCTTCTCCTGGCTTCAACCCTTCTCTTCCCCCAGAATTAACTGTGTTTCTGACTGTTGATGGTAACTCTTCCTCCCCTGCCACCTAAGGCAATGTATGTGTTTTCTCTTCCAGGGATTTCTTCTGGGAAAATAAGGAAACAGGAGTCGGCCTCATCAGGTCACTGGGAAGAAGGCCCGAGAATGCTTGGTACTCTGCTTGGACAGAGTCAGTGTTCATCTGCATTTTCTGTGGTTTGCTCTGCTCACATAGCCCACTGCAAGTCAGCTCTAACCTCAGGCACAGATGTTCAAGAAGAAAAAGTGAATGAAAACAAAAATGATATGGGAAAAATTAAAGTATTTGTTTCAGGGGTGGGCTCTGAGGGCCCCAGAGCCTCACCGTGGCCTTATCTCTAAGAAGGCGCCTGGCAGCTTGCCAAACATAGCTGCACTCGTAAACAAGTTTTAGGAAGTAACTCTGATTGGCTGTTGTACATGAGGCAATCCTGGTATCTGCCTGGAGGCTGTTCCTTGATAGGTTGACTTTCCTGGTAGTCTACTCTCTGATAGGCTGATGTTCTCAATATAAGTCTGAGACTTGTGAAATACACGGCTTTTTGGTTCCTGTGCTCAAGAGCGTACATGTTGTGATTGTCCCCGCGGGCGGTGGGCGATCATAAGTGGTGCCGAAACCCGGGAATGAAAACCTTACAAGGATAAGTAAGAAAACAAGGTAAGATATTCTAAAATTTTAACAAGTTAAACCGGTTATTAAAAGGTCAAAAATAAACAAGTGAAAGGCAGCCTTGACATTCGCGGTACGCGACTATCTGGACTAAGTGGAAAGTGGTCCAAAAAGGAAAGTAAAACAGTGGACTAAGCGGAAAGCGGTCCAAAAACAGTGAACTAAGCGAAAGGCGGTTCAATGACTAGATAAGCACGCGAAAGGCGGCTACACTCAGGACTATGGGAAAAACGGTCCACATTGAAGGTATTAAAGTGAATGTAGCACGTGAAAGGTGGCTACACCCTGGACTAAGCGGAAAGCGGTCTTTATTAAAGTTAAGGTATTAAAGTGAAAGCAGTGTGCGGACTGTGACTACAGTTATCATTTAGGAAACTATGGGATCAGAAATGTCAAGACTCCGTATGGAGCAACCCATGCGGGCAATGCTAAAGGAGAATGTGACGCCATTAAAAACTAAAATACTTGATAGGCTAATATCTTAGACTGACTCTGATTGGCTTATGCTTGCTATATAACCCAGACACTTTCTCGAATAAAGGTCGTCGTTCGTTGGTCGTTGTTTGTTGTTCGTTGTTCGTTGGTTTTTGTTTTTTGGCCTTTTGGTTCCTGTGATCAAGAAAAGCGTACGTGTTGTGATTGTCCCCGCGGGCGGTGGGCGATCAATTTGTATCTTTTTTTCCAACTTCTTTGGAAGAAAGATTTCTAAATTGTTTCCACATAAAATAATAATAATATTTGTCAGTTTTAAATTTTGTTGAATTCTATTTTTATAAGCAAACTAAAACAATTTATTGTATAATAAATGCACTTTTTGAGGATCGATGAAGCACATTTCCTATTATAAGAGTCTAAGATAACCCTCTCTGCTTAGTCAACTTATGAGGATTACTGAAAGAATACCTTGTTCAAAAAAAATACCCTTGAATTTGTTTTCATAACTGAAATTGTTATGTAAAGTGGAAGGGAATTCTGTCACTTGAGCCCTGGAGGAAGTATAATAAGAGAGATGCCTCAATCACAGGCAAAGTTAACTGACTTTTCATACTATTTATTGTCTTGTCCTAGACTAACTTCAGCAGATCTGCTAATTTGGATCTAGAGGAAATGGACCTGGTGAAATTAGGATCTGGGGAAGTAAATCCAAAAGACATAGAAGGAACAATCAACCCTTCAGAATAAACACACACAAAATGATGCTTTAAAAAGTTTGCTTCATTGAGTATTTAGCATCCTGTGAATTTAAATATATTCTAGTAATTACTTTAGGGATGCAAATGTAGATTATGATTTGACTCCTTTGGGTTTTTAAATTATTCCACTTGCCTTCAAACTCCTGTTTTTATCACATGATCTTGCACTGTCTGGGTGAATACTGGATGCATGACAGGTGTCAGTTATTTCTAAAATGATACACTCTCTTTTTTATTATTTCTATGAATAGTTGGTGGTCTTTGAGGAGTGAAACACAAATCCCAGAAGCTGAAATAAAAGCATCTGTACAGTAGGAGAACAGTCAATTTCCAAGGGAAAAGAGAAAACTGTATAAAGGGAGAAAAGAGGAAAACATTCATAATTATTGAAGCCTGGGAACATGTGTGGTGAGTTATTTCTCCCCTTCTTTATCCTCTCTTTGTGATACATGTTTTGTTTCCATTTTATTGAAATCAGAGTGACTCTCAGTTAAAATGAAGTAGAGACATCCTGTCTGAATTTGATAAACTAACTTGTTTTGAGAGTTTTGAAGAGTTTTGTTGAGGGCATGATGTAATGTTTCAGAGGGACCGGCAAACATAAGAGGGATGCTTACCAGAGTAGCAAATTTCACATATGAGACAAAGATCAATAGAACTTTTGATACACAGTAAAAAAATATGATTAAGGAAAAGGTGATTGACAGGTTACATAGACTAAAAGGACAAATGAGATCCTTGCAACAGATACTACCATGGTCAGTATTCTCTACTACACAGAGAAAGAGAGTTAACCAGAGCCCTATGCAGGTCACTAAGAAAGCAAATGAAAGTATCTGAAAACTTGGATCTATGTTTAACTTATCTCTGTTATTTTATTGCCTTTCCTTGTTGCATGCAATGATTGTTAAGATACTGATTAACATTATCAAATGATTTATTTGTGTACTGTCTTAAATCTTCAAAGTTGTATCTTTTACTCATCCAACAAACATTTAATGGTTGCTGTTTAAATGAATAGCAGCCTCTATTTGACAAGACATGGAAGTATAAAGTTTGAGTAAAATAATTTGTTGAGTTCCCCTAATTGACTGGATGACTTTTTCATGTATTAAAAATTGAATGTTAATTCTTTTGATACAATTAGAAATAGAGGTGCTCATTTGCACTGTACTCATCAGCAGGGATGTGATGAGAAAAGCATTTTGTGGTCAAAAGCACTCAGTTCCTGGAGAGGAGGTTAGAATTCAAAATTAAATCTGTTCAAGAATCTCAGTATTTCAGGCAATGTGTAGACAGTCTCTCTGTCCTTGAGGGAGTTAAGACTTTGTAAATTAAGTATCTAACAAGTTTAGTTTGGTTTAGATTATAAAAATTATGGAAATGTTAAATTACAGTAAACATTGTTTTAAATAATGATAGCTTCAAGCATTGTTTTTGTTTTCATGATATTTTCAAGAATATTTTAATGTATTGCCAATCTGGTGTTGGTAGTTTTAGACCTATTCTTTAGGGATATGGCCTCAGGCTAATTATCTAATATTTTCATTACACTGTACTTGCTTTTATAAAGTGGGTTCACAAGTATTCTTACAGTGGTTGTGAGGATTTAAAAATTAACACCTACATGAAGTGCAGAAGAATGTTAGCCTATGAGAATGCTCAAAACATAAGAAAGTATAATAAGCAAACCCACACATGTTCTTAAACAGCTTACTGAGACATGCATTTGCCCATAACAAAACTACATTATAAGTCTCAGTAGTTTCATTTTCCTCTATTTAAGGATTATGTAAAAGTTTACTTTTTGCAGTGATGAAGAGATCAAGAATATTGCAAAATCTAAAATGTTTCTTAAAAATCATTAAGGCTAGATTCACTGTTTTACAAATTGAAATCCACAAGAGGTGATAGAAATTGAAATGAATGAAGATTTAGAGTAGAACACAATTTCTGACCTTTTCTTTCCTAGTTCTTTGTAATCACAGGGGACTTTTGTGACTTTAGGAAATTGGGAGTAGGAGATTTGGTGCTCTTTAACCTGGTACATGATATAGCTGACCCTTTTCTAAATGGCTTATTTTGTAGTACAGGAGCAGGTTTTGTATGTAGTTTTTATTTACTGGCTACATTTTTCTATTCTTGGAGTGTTTGTCTTTATTTGTCATCCCATTTTGACATTTTTATATCAATATTAGAATGGCTTAAATGATCACAAGCCAGTAAGTTTGCAGGCTCTCTGATTTGTACAGTAGAATAAAAAAATTAAAATGTAAAAATTTTAAAAAAAGAATAAAAAAATTATGAACACAGCAATGATTTGCATATTAAATATCAAATTACTTTGACTCTTTACCTGTAAGGTATAAATTCAATTCTGGACTCAGAATTCCAATTTACAGTTCTGATTGGCTTAGTTATTGCTCAGTGGCCTGCATACACTTTGTCAGGAAATCCTTAATTAACTTTTACACTTTCTAGTGTGATATCACTTCTAGATATTCATCAAACTGAGTTAAACATAATGAGGCATTTGTGATGGTAATGCGTTGTGATTTTTCTTTTCAAAGCTTTTATTCATCTATTTTTTAACTTGAAGCCTAGAACTAGATGAAGAGGATTGATGTGTCACATTTTGGAGTGTAGAAGGAAAGAAAATGATGAGCTCACATTTATAATTGTCAGCTGAGTCAGGTATAGAAACCTACCACCTTCTCAAACTCCAGACTTAAGAAGGTAAGGAAAATCAGTGGCAGTTTATACATGATGAACCACATGTGTGCAAAGAAAATGAGATGAAAAGTGAGGATTGCAAAGTAAAGCCTTACCCTCAGCCTGGAGAATAGACAGATGGAGGTCCAAAAGGGTGTATAGGAAGGGTGTTTGTTTAGAAATCCTTTTGTTGAGAAGCAGGAGATGTGACTGGCAATCCTCAAAGCTTCTTTCCTGCTTCAATAATATCATGATTCCAAAATTTCATTTTTTCCTTGGAGTCAAATTTACTTGACTGTGTGATTGACAATTTTTAAGAGTACCAATCTGCTAATACTAGCATTTTAATAAATATATATGTGTATGTGTGTGTGTAGTTATATATATAAAATCACAGGCATAAGTTAAGGACACATTGGTCATTTATTGATTACTTTAGTTTTCATAACCATTTTGTGGCCCTGTCCAGGCTGCTCTCCCATTTTATCAGTGAGATTATTTTAATGCAAAGAAATAAAATGGTTTGCACAAAAGCACAGGTGGCAACTAACTGTCCTCACATAAACCTTTTCCCATAAACTATCAAAAAGTTTTTTAACTGAAATACACAGTGTCAGGGCTCATCATGGGGTTTGACAGGAGCCATAATGTGCACAAGATTGAAAGCAGAAATTCAGTCTCCACTTTCAAACTGAGAAGAATTTGATTTTCAAAAATTCATGTGTTGTGTGAAGAAAAAAAAATTCAAGTGAAACGGCCTTATGTTCCCTTCCTTTAGTTTTCATTATTGTGTTATTATGTGATTAATTTAAATATGCAATTGTCATTGAAGTTCCTTTGGAGAGAAACATATTTATGTTATGAATTATGAGCATTTATTACCAAAATGATAAGTAAAAAGGGGAAAAAGTGAGAAAATACTTAAATAAATTGCATGAACCTCTTAATGAAATAATGGAGAGTATTTATCTTCTACTTTCCTTGGACACTTATGCTTGTGAGATATATATATATATATGTGTGTGTGTGTGTGTGTGTGTGTGTGTGTGTGTGTGTGTATGCTATTAATCTAGAACTTTATTTCTAACTCACTGTAAGTGTTTTTGAGGTAGAATGTCTCCCACTACTTAAACTTTGGACCACTCTCGAACTTCACATATGAAAAAAGAATTGTATATGATAACTCTTTTCCTTTGACTTATACTTGAATTATATTTTTATCTTTAATGGTATTTGAGTTTGTAAGACTCCAAAACTATGTCCTTTATAAGTACTCAGTTGCATGTTTTGAGGTATTTGGCAACTAATAATAATTTTAAAAATTAATGTTTGTCTTGGTACATTCTAATTATACTTAGGGTGGGATTTATTGTGTCATATCCTCGCCTACACAAACCATAAGTTGTTCATTCTTCTTCCCCAGAAACATCCTTTTCTTTCCCCACCTCTTTCCTCCTGAATCACTGCTCTACTCCGCTGATCTCAGTTCTAGTATTATTTCTATCAATAAAATCAGTGCATTATCATCATATAGATAAGTGGAACACCCTGTCACAGATTAGTATTGCATAGAGCAAAATTTGGTTGACTGTTTCCTAGTATCTCCCCATTTCCTCTGGTCTTTCTCCATTGATACCCTTTCTCTGCTCTGTTTGTCTCCCTTTTATATTCATGATACTGCCCCCTTATTTAAATTAATTTTTTTCTCTCTTGCTTCTGCATATGACATGAACAATGACTTTGTGAAACTGGCTTATTCCACTTAGCATGATGTTCTCTAGTTCCATCCATATATCATAAAAAGATGTAATTTTATTCTTTATGGACGAATAAAACTACGTGATGTATGGATACCAATTTTTTTTTATCCATTTGTTTATTGTTGGACATTTAGGCTGATTCCATAACTTGACCTTTGTGAACTGTGTTATTATAAACATTGATATATGTATATCACTATGGAATGTTGATTTTAGTTCCTTTGGATACATACAAGGAATGGGACATCTGGGTCATATGACGTTTCTATTTCTAATCTTTTGAGCAATCACAATAGCGCTTTTCAAAGTGGGGGCACTAATTTGCAGTCCCATCAATAATGGATAAGTGTCCTTTTCCAATCATATCCTCACCAGTAATAATTATTATTTGTATTCTTGATGATTGCCATTCTGATGGGTGAGATGAAATCTGTGTAATTTTGATTAATGTGTATTCCCCTGTTTAATAAGGATGTTGAATATTTTTATACATTTCATGGCCATTTATATTTCTTTTTTATTAATTCATATTAGTTATACATGCCTATCGAATCCATTTTTCCATGGTTATAAAATCATGGAATATATCTTCTTCTAATTCAGTGCACAGTAGCTCTTAACTCACCATCCAAAAGAAATTAATTAAATAAAATAACTACGGACACACGACTATTTGTATTTCTTCTTTTGAGAAATGTCTGTGTAGTTCCTTTGCTCATTTTTTTTTGTTTATTGCTGTTCACAGATTTTAGTTATTTATGTATTCTGTATATTGATTCCATGTTGGAAGATCCTCTGCCATTCTGTAGGCTCTCCTTCCATGCTCATAATTTCTGCCTTAGATGTGCAGAAACTTTTTGAATTTGATGCCATGGCACTTGTTGATTCTTGATTCTATTTCTTGAGTTTTAGTCATCTTATTAAAGAATTCAGTGTCTATGCCAATGTGTTGGAGTGCTGATGCCAGTTTTGTTCTGGTATTTGCAGTGTTCCTAGGTTTTTGGACCACTTTGGATTGATTTCTGTGCAGGATTAGAGAGGTCAACTTTGATTCTTATGATATGAATATCCAGTGTTCCTGTGCCATTTGTTAAAAAGGATCTTCTTTCACAAATGTACACTTTTGACATTTAAAATGACATTTTAATTTTTTCACTGTCATATATTTATTATCAGCATCAAAATTTAATATAATGTTTCTGAAAGATGAACTTTTGAACTCATCCTGAGAATAATCCAAAAGAAAAACAAGATAAGATACTTTTCATAAAAAAAAAATTCATTTTCTGAATCTCCTTATGAAACATAGCCTCCTGATGTTAGCATTATCATCAAGACTTTCCATGAAATTTCTGACATTGACCAATGCACTATGTCTTTTCAGGTGAGTGTTATGTATATTTACTGAACTGGACCATGGCCAATGGGAATAATGTCACTGTGTTTATTCTCCTGGGACTTTCTCAAAACAGGAACATTGAAGTTCTCCACTTTTTATTATTTTTAGTTTGCTACATTGCTATTTGGATGGGAAACATGCTCATAATGGTTTCTATCACATGCACTCAACTCATCAATCAGTCCATGTATTTTTTCCTTTATTACCTCTCACTCTCTGACCTCTGCTACACATCCACAGTGACACCCAAACTAATTACAGACTTACTAGCAGAAAGAATGATAATTCCTATAATAACTTCATGATACAGTTCTTCATCATTCACTTCCTTGAAAGCAAGGAGATCTTCTTTCTCACAGGGATGGCCTATGACCACTACATGATCATCTGCAAGTCCCTGCACTATGCTTGCATCATGAGCAGCATGAGCAATCATCCTGGTGTGCTGTTCTGGGGGATTTGTACACTCTGCCAGTCAGTTTCTTCTCACTATTTTCTTACCATTCTGTGGTCCCAATGAGATAGATCACTACTTCTGCCATGTGTATCCTTTGTTGAAATTGACTTGCACTGATATATCCAGAATTGGTCTCTTGGTAATTGTTAATTCAGGACTGACTGCTCTGGTAATTTTTGTGATGTTGATGGTGTCCTATTTTCTGATATTATACACCATCAGGGTTTACCCTGCAGAGAGCTGTGCCAAAGCTCTCTCAACTTGCAGTGTTCACATAACAGTTGTGGTTCTATTCTTTGTGCCAGTCCTCTTTGTTTATATCAGACCACATGTAACTCTGATTGATTGCTGACATGCCCTTTCATAATCTGGATGGCAGTTCATGTGAGTGTTCCATTCTTGAAAACCCAGAGTGTGATCTAAGATTGTGCAACAAAATTAATAATGTAACTGATAAGCTAAAGAAAAAATTAAGTAGCTATATTGGAAAATAAAAGTTAAATTTATCAAATTAAATTTATCATATGAAGTTAGAAGATAACCAATAGATTGTACAAAACAAAGAACAAGACAATGAATGAACAAAATCGAAGAGAAACAGCTAATATTATTTATAAATTTAAAATATGAACAAATGTAGCAATTTCTTTTATGTGTACAATTGCTTACTGGCCATTCTGAAATGAAGGAAAAAACCTATCTCAAAGACATTATATTCATATTGGTAGGAACACTTTACTGAAAAAAAAAAATGCTTCTTACAATATGTATTCATCTCTCTGAATGTGTACTTTCCTGCAGAGAATTTGCATGTGCAATGATGAAGTGCTACTTCAGATTTTACTGGGGAACTAAACAAAGTACATTCTATGTCACCTATAACATTGCAAAATGTGAAACATTCTGTATCCATAAGCATTTCAGGAACAATGTGTATTGTGACATAAATTAACAGATTTACATTTGAAAAACTAAATAGAATTAATGAAAATACTCAGATTCAATCTAAATGAAGGAGAGTCACAAAGACATAAAAAGGGGTGTTGGGGATTTGAGGTGGACATTAAAGATGCACAAGTGAATGAAATAAATCACACTGAAAATAGAGCCATGAACTTGTAAATAAAATATTAATTAAAATATGCAACCAAAATATGAACCAACAATTAAAAGAAAACAAGAATGATTATGTCCATTTAGAATAAAATTAATGAGTTTTTTAATAACTGATTAATGAAACACTGGGTCCAGAAACTTTTAAAGCAAACTTTACTAAACATTTTGGGAATTGACAATTCTAATCCCATAAAATTTTATTCAGAAAATAAGTGTGGAAATTCAATTCATTTAAAAAGAATGATGTAATCTTATCATCAAAATAAATAAGAAAATAAGAAAAAGTAAATAAGTAAATAAGAAAATGTTTTAAATATATCCTAAACCGATTATTAGAAATTTTAATCTAGCATTATATGAAGTATTCTAACTCATAACTGATATTTGTTAACCAAGAATGCAACATATATATTTTATATTAGTATGTACTCATATATAAAAAGAGAAAACCTATGTAATTATGTCAACAGATTTTTTTAAAGATAATATAAATTCTTGTTATATCTTGTATAGGTTATATAAAAATGGACAAATAATATACAATTTAATGTTGAGAGGTGAAAATATTCCATTTAATAAAGCAACTCCAGGACCTCTGTTATCATTTTTATTTAATATTGTACTGTAGGACCTATTCAGGATATAATGATAAACATTTCAAGAATTGAAATAGACATGTATATATATTATTTAAAAAACTATTATTCACAATTTACATGAATGTCTACATAAAAAAAAAGTGTTGCAGCTGTAATCCTGGCAACTTGGGAGGCTGAGACAGGAGGATGGAAAGTTCCAGGCTAGCCTCAGCAACTTAGTGAAGCCTTAAGCAACTTAGGGAAACCCTCTCTCAATATTTGAAAAAAAGTTGGATGGCTGGGTGATTAAGCACTCAGGGTTAAATCCTCAGTACCAAATTATTTTTTTGAAAATCAACAACAACAAAACGGCCACTGATATAAGAAACATTAAGGGGTCACTTTATTTTATTCTTATGTTTATAGAACTATAGTTAATAATAAAAGTGAAATTCCTTTCTATGTACTAGCAATCAGTAAAATGTAAAACTTCAGATAAACATAATTTTCATTAGAAAACAAACATTAGGTACTCTGGAATAAATCTCAAATTCACACAAAAAGTATACACTTGTTCGGAAGACATTACAGAAGACTTTGCAAAATTTAGAGATGCTTGTCGTATAGAAAACCTTTCCTCCCAAACTGGTATATAGAGTCTATTAAACTAGAATTAATAGCTCAGCAGTATCTCTGGTGGAACTCATTGGGCGTATTCTGAAATATTTGAGAAATATCAAAGGCACTTCTATACTGAAGAATAAAATGAAGAGGAACTGGCTGTGAAGAGTTGAAGGAAATTTAGGGTTGATGAAAGAAGAATGTGTGGCCTTTAGGTGGCAGTAACACTTGCTGCGTTTTATTTTAGTGCTTTCAGAAAGATTTGCATTGGAAGACCAGTTTCCTCCCAGCATGAGACCATGTTCAGTAACTGGGAGGGCACCTGAATTCAGAATGGGAGAACAAGGGAATTCTGGGGGAGTGGAGGAGCAGAGAAGCTCACATTTCTAAATGATGTCACTCAGCACCAAAGTGAGAGCCACTGGGTCAGGGGGCTTCAGAGGGCAGCAGACATTGGGGTCTTTACAACTACACAGCTTATCATTCCCATGGTTGGCACATGTTGGGTGCGATTTTATGGATTATGCAAAGCAGGGAGTCTGTGGATGGTTTAAGATCTGCTTACTTGTGTTTTATTTAAAATAATGGAATGTGTAAAAAGTTGAGTATTGTGCCAATTGACTTTTTAACTAATTGATCTCGGCCACCTATAAGGAAAAAACAGACAATATACAGATGCCATCTTTGGATCATTTATATAACTGATGTTGGAAGATAACATCATTTATTACATCTATATGAATTTAAACTGTGTCATATTAGCACAGACAGGCACAATTAAGTCCAATGTAAAGTGCACATTAAAACCACAGTGAAATAAAATTTAATCATCTCCAGTCTCAGTACATTTGAAATCATAAATGGTCATGTTTTAGCAAGAATAGTAAACTCTTGTACTCTCAGTGTATGAAAGTATTACTTTTGAATACCAGTATTCACAACCTAGTGCACAACAATTAAGGACTCAATAGCATAAATATATTTCCAGTGACTCAGTTACTCAAATATTATTTATGTTGATCATCAATATTCTTATATATTTCTACTGAGAGAAACCTCTAAAAATGTTTGGATAACTTGTGTGGATTAGTAGGGGAAAAAAAGACAGAAAAATAATTTTTTCAATAACAGAAGAACATATATATAAATTTTATGCTCCTTATTCAATATTAAATTAAAAATGAAAGAATCATTAATGATATTACAAATCTCTAAAAATATAATTTTGAGGTAATGGCATTATCCACAGAAGATTAAAGTTCCCAAATTGGCAAAATTAGATAATACATTGTTTCAGGTCTTGTGTGTGTGTGTGTGTGTGTGTGTGTGTGTACATGCACATGTCTAGGTATATATGAGAGTGCACCCTACAGTATAGCATCTGGAACACCAGGCTCCAACTGACCCAGGGCCCCACTCCATCCACAGAGACCCTCATGCTGACCTAGCTCCCCCACACACAGGCTTCAAGATCAACTTTAGAACTTGGATGCCAGGACACAGGGTTAAACCTCTGAAAATTTGTGGTCACTGAAGCACTGAAGCAAGAGTTGGGTCCATTCAGTTTTGAGATAACAATTTAGAAATAATCAACATATTTTTTTAAGTTTTTTTTTTTTTTTTTTTTTCTGGGATAAACTGAACTACAAAACATGGCCCTTATTCCCTTGGCTGTAGGCTTACTGGGTACTTCTTTATTTGCCCCTGCTCAGACTTTAATTTCCTAGTATTTCCTCAGAATTGGCTTCCACATTGAACTCATGTTTTAGGGCTTAACATCAAATGAACATGGACTTTGGGTTGTCAGACTCCTCAGAGCATAAAGGATTGCTAACCATGCCATAGCTATTTTTAAGGACCTGAGAGGAATTAAATTATTTTTAGCTGCATATTGCCCAATTTTTCCTCTGGTAGATGTCTCATGCCTTAGAAAAATAAGAGAGGTTTGTGGTTATGCTGGCCCTGATAATTCACTTTAAATGACACTTGGAAATTAAACAGAAAATTTTATGTGGTTTTGCATCCCTGAAATCACCAGGGTATACAACCTTAGAGTAGAAAACACAGTACTTTTTAAGTATAAATGCCAAGGACATTTTTTTTTCCTTTTATTTAAAAAGTCATAGACAATATTTTCCCTCTTAAAGGAAAACCAGGAAGTCCTACAACCAGGACTCCTCATGTGACAGATTAATCACCTAATAAGTACAATTACAATTAGCTGATAAGATAAATGCTACTAGGACAGAGAAAATTAAAAGTCCATACACATAAGTTATAAATTATATTTTAATTTGTAGTTATGCTATACATGCATTTTCTCTTTAAGCATTTACAAACACTTTATATATCATCCAGTATTTTAGTCAAATGCAATGAATGGTTGTTGTCCAATTCCCTCAGCACATAAGCAAATTATGCAGTCTTCTTTTTAGGGTTCTGGAACATGAAGAAAATAACAATGTTATCCAGTATCCAATAGAGGGTTTCTTAAAGAGAAGAAAAGGGCATTTAGAGATAAATTAAGTAACCTGAAATTTATGTAAAATACATATAAAGAGAAAAGAAATTCAACTGAAAAAAATTACCAGAATGTATTAGAGTGAAAATTCATTTTGTTTTCCCTGATAACTTTATTGTGATAAATATACCATGAGTACTAAAGTAGGTAAAATATTATGTTTCAGAATACCATAATATACAGAATCATGGGCTGCGGGGGCGTCCGGAATTCCATCCAGTGCCTGACAAAGATCCTCTGGAGGATGATTGCAAAGGCTCATCCTAAAAGGAATTGCCGGATGTTTTGCTCCAAAGCATGGTGTTTTCTCTGATAATATATTACTCATTTCAGTCTGAATGGATTGCTTAAGGGGACGGAGGGAATACAACAAAAATTCCAGAAAATATTACCTACAATCTGATAAACAATGGGTCTTTACCACTAACAAAATTAAAAATAATTTTGCAACCGTACAATGAGTCCCTGAAAGCCTCTGGAGAAAATAGTTGTAGATCTGCCTTTGTCTCCAACAGGCTGGTTAAATTTTAACGATGGTTTTGTTCATGTGTGATGGTGAGGTAAGAGAATAAGGTTTCATAACATTCCTTCCTTCCTACAAAGAATATGTCACTCCTATAATAAACGTTGGTACACAATTACAATTGAGACCGCTGCCCTCCTGTACCCCTTAACTCAGCAATTCAGATATTAACCAGATGAACCTAGTAGAGATAGTCACATGAGATTACTTCTCTATTGTTTTAACCACGAGAGTATTAAGAATAGTTTTAGGTCACATAGAGTTTAGATATTAAGGAAGTAAATATTGTATTAGTTCACCAAGGTAGTTAGATATTCTTAAAACAATTGTGAATAGGTAAGGATAATCTGTAAGGTTACTGTTTTCTCATAATTTTCTGTTCCTTGTTAAAAACAGTTTCTGCCTGTGCTTGGAAAACTTCTTTAATATTAACCACAAGATTGTCATTATAGCCTGAAGAAAAATGTATATAAACCCAGCCTTCCCCAGAATAAAGTGGGATTGGTTGCACCAGAACTAGAGTCTGTGTCTTTCATTCTCCATCCATCGCCGACGCTGTCTCCCCGCGCCCCGTTTACCGGTGTGGAACCCATGAATTCCTGCGAGGGCTGGACCCCGGCAATGGGCAGCATTAGTATTACTATATTTAGATGCCCAACAATCCTTCCCTATTTGCTCCAGTTCCATATTTGCTGTGTATTCACATCATGAACAAACATGTTGAGAAAAAGTCACTGAAACTTTTGTCAACTAATTCAGGCTTATTCTTTGCTGTAATTAGGAACCATGGTTTTTAAAAAAATCAGAATGATAAACATTTGGATCTATGGAATGTCAGAGTGAGCTTGGGACGCTCTAGGAAAATGTATGCAGCATAGAGAAAGGGAAGTATTTGTTCAAAGCTTTACAGTAGTTTAAAATACAGGTGGAGAAAGACTTTTTCTGTTATAGATGGAAATATCTGGATCACCATTTGGTTACTGGATAAAGTGGAATAACCATTAGAAAGGTATAATATGGTCTCAGATATAGGTTACAGTCTTAGATCTGCTACATAACATCTTAAAGATTTAGTGTAATAAATTGAATCATTCTATTCCTCTCTCTCTCTGTTTCTCTCTCTCTCTCTCTCTCTCTCTCTCTCTCTCTCTCTCTCTCTCTCTCTCTCTTTGTGTGTGGTATGTTTGTGTGTGTATAATGAACATCAGAAAAGGAATTTTTTAGTTGTTATGAGAGTTAAAGATATTCAAAATATTTATTAAACTCCAGAGTAAATAAGCTCTCATATTAACATCCTGAATTCAACAATTATGTAAATGATAATGAACCCACTCACACACACACTATATTAAATTATCAGTTTCTTCAATATTTCACAAATGTTATTAAATATCTTTTATTTCATTTCAGATTAAACATATATGTCATATATTCTTGGATATGCCACAAGCTCAGGGAAATGTTTTTTTAAATGTCACAGAATTTGTTTCATGAAACTGTTGGGAAATAGGCAAATAGAGCTACTGTTTTTTTCTTGTTTCTGCTTTCTTGCCTGACAGTCTTAATGGGGAACCTCATCATCTTGCAGAAATTCCAACTAGGGAGTTGAAAAATCAATGTATTATCTCCCCTGACTTCTTTCCCTGGTGATTGATCCTTAGCTGTACCTCTATCATGGACCTGTTGCTACTCAGGGAGTTACTACTTCCACAAGAAAACAGAATATGTCAGGACTCTATGCTCCACCTCTGCACTACCCCATTGCTGGCAAGTATAAAGATATCCATTTTGTTGTAGGTGACTTTTGACTACTCTCTGGTCTTTGTCCAGCTGGGCACTCCAAGGTCATCATGAACTAGAAGAGATACAAGGTGTTGATTATCAGGCAAGACTAGTGGGGTACTTATTGGTACTCTATTGCTTATGGTACTCAATTTCTTTTTGTGTGGTCCTGATCACATAAGTTACCATACATGTATTTTTGGTGCCTCTTCTGGAAAAAAAAAAAAAAAAAAACTCATCTGCAAAGACATTGGCTACATTAGTTTCTTAGTGATCCTTGATTCAGAAATAGTGGTGCTTATAATGTTTACTGTCCTATCAGCTTCTTACCTCCAACAAGTGTCACAGGAGGTGGCCGAGCTGAAGCTCGAACCTTGGTTCTTGTGTACAGACAAAAGAAAAATTAAAGGCAGACATGAAAAGTCAAGAAAGAAAATTTACTATGAGTGAGAGTAAAATGAATGTAAAGTAAGGCGAAGGCAAAGAAAGAGCGAGCGAAAGCAAAGAATGACAGAAAAATAGCGCTGCTCCCAAATTTGTTTCCATTTCACATTAGTATTAAGAGCTGGGTTCCATGTTCTGCTGTCTTCATCAATCTGATGAAGACTCCTTCACATTTTTGACCCTATGCTGTCCTCTCTGGAACTGTCATGGTGACCAGATTATTCAGGGAAATTTCATCCACAGGTGAACCCTACGTTAATGTGGGTGCTGGGGTTAATGATTGGACAAACTTCACCTTAATATGCTTGTGCTGCCAATGAAATTTTCCTTTTGTGATATTTTAAGAAACTCATGGCCATAAATTCTAACTGCAATGACCTCAGTAGACCCAGTAGAGAGTTAGTCTCATTATCTTCACTTCTTGACCTATTTCTTAATTGAATCTCTTCATTCCTCCCTGTATATTCTCAGGATTAGTGCACCTAATATTTTTCTGTAAGTTATTCTAGTATTCATTAGACTTAAAATCAATTTAAAGAAAACCTGTGACCCTACCTTATTATTAGTTTGCACTCTACTGATCATTATTAACTATGACCTTGTCCTTTAAAAAGCAATACAAAGCTGTCTCAGCCTATAATTCTTAGTCATTTTAGTGTTCTGCTTTGTGCCCTGGATATATGGTCATATTCTACCTGCAGGCAGTGAGAATATGTTGAATCCTCTCATCTATACCCTGAGAAATGTGAAGACGAACATTGTCATACAGAAGGTACAATCTTGAGGGACACATTCAAATTGAAATTAATAAGGCGCTACTGTTTCCTTTGATCCTGTGGATCCAGGACAGTAATCATTCAGGCATTGCAGGACGGTATAAGATGTTTTTTGAAATTGCACTGGAGAACCTTAGCAATATAGGAACCAATGAACCAAGTTACCATTAATCAGAATGCAATCATCATGCTAAGAATCCTGAACTAATACAAAGTGTGACCATTTGGATGTGAAGAACACAAGAAATTTTCTATCAAAGCACGTCTCTGCTCATATCATTCCCTCTCCACAGTTTACTTGAAACTCAATTTTTCTTGGAGAAAAATCAAACTTTCTCACTTGTTTATTAAAAATCATCCAAAATTGGTTCAAGTTTGACTTCTAATTTTTCAGTTCACTACCACTGGGGAAAATAATTATGTTAAGACTTTAGATTATTCAGGCAGACCTGGGTGACATAATGACCCTGTCAGCATTTTTTCCTCAATGTGTCTTAGTAATTTGCAGTAATTTTGTGATTCTCCATTGAACAATATCTATGCAATTAGGTAATATTATATTTGTTAAAGATATAAGATCACTGATGAACATGTGAAATTTTAACATGGTGTACAGGAAAAGCATTCTGTTCATATGCGATCTCTGATGAATTGGTTGGTTATCCATAGTGCTGTCTCATTTCATGTTTTTTCTTTTTTTTTTTAATAGTAAACAAATGGGATACATGTTGTTTCTCCATTTCTACATGGAGTCAAGGCATACCATTTGTGTAATCAATTTACATAGGGTAATGTTGTTTGATTCATTCTGTTATTTTTTCCCTTCCCCCCATCCCTCCCACCCCTCATTTCCCTCTAAACAGTTCTTCCTTCCTCCATTCTTAGCACCCTGCTTATCCCTAACCCTAAACCTAACCCAAAACCTAATGCTAACCCCTCCCACCCCCAATTATATGTCCTCATCTGCTTATCAGCGAGATCATTCATCCTATAGTTTTTTGAGATTGGCTTATCTCACTTAGCATGATATTCTCCAATTTCATCCATTTGCCTGCAAATGCCATAATTTTATCATTCTTCATGGCGGAGTAATATTCCATTGTATATATATGCCAGAGTTTCTATATCCATTCATCAACTGAAAGGCATCTAGGTTGGTTCCACAATCTGGCTATGGTGAATTGAGCAGCTATGAACATTGATGTGGCTGCATCACTGTAGTATGCTGATTTTAAGTCCTTTGGGTATAGGCCAAGGAGTGGGATAGCTTGGTCAAATGGTGGTTTCATTCCAAGCTTTCTAAGGAATCATCATACTGCTTTCCAGAGTGACTAACTTGCAACCCCACCAGCAATGTATGAGTGTACCTTTTTCCCCACATCCTCTCCAACACCTAGTGTTGTTTGTGTTCTTGATAATTGCTATTCTAATTGGGGTGAGATGGAATCTTAAGGGTAGTTTTGAATTGCATTTCTCTTATTACTAGAGATGTTGAACATTTTTTCATATATCTGTTGATTGCTTGTACATCTTCTTCTGTGAAGTGTCTGTTCATTTCCTTAGCCCATTTGTTGATTGGATTATTGGTATTCTTGGTGTAGAGTTTTTTGAGTTCTTTATAGATTCTGGAAATTAACGCTCTATCTGAAGTATGAGTGGCAAAGATTTTTATCCCACTCTGTAATCTCTCTCTTCACATTACTGATAGTTTCCTTTGCTGAGAGAAAGCTTTTTAGTTTGAAACTATCCCAGTTGTTGATTCTTGCTTTTATTTCTTGTGCTATGGGAGTCCTGTTAAGGAAGTCTGATCCTAAGCCAACAAGTTGAAGATTTGGATCTACTTTTTCTTCTATAAGATGCAGGGTCTCTGGTCTGATTCCGAGGTCCTTGATCCATTTTGAGTTGAGTTTTGTGCAGGGTGAGATACGAGTTTAATATCATTCTGTTACATATGGATTTCCAGTTTTCCCAGCACCATTTGTTGAAGAGGCTATCTTTTCTCCATTGCATATTTTTGGCACCTTTGTCTAGTATGAGAAAATTGTATTTATTTGGGTTTGTGTCCATGTCCTCTATTCTGTACCATTGATCTACCTGTCTATTTTGGTACCAATACCATGCTGTTTTTGTTACTATTGCTTTGTAATAGACTTGAAGTTCTGGTATTGCGATACCACCTGCTTCGCTCTTTCTACTGAGGATTGCTTTAGCTATTCTGGTTTTTTATTCTTCCAGATGAATTTCATAATTGCTTGCTCTATTGCTGTAAGGTACATCATTGGGATTTTAATTGGAATTGCATTGAATCTGTATAGCACTTTTGGTAGTATGACCATTTTGACAATATTAATTCTGCCTATCCAAGAACATGGGAGATCTTTCCATCTTCTAAGGTTTTCTTTAATTTTTTTCTTTAATGTCCTGTAGTTCTCATTGTAGAGGTCTTTCACCTCATTCGTGAGATTGATTCCCAAGTATTTATTTTTTTTGATGCTATTGTGAATGGGATAGTTTTCCTAATTTCTCTTTCTGAAGATTCATGACTTATGTATAAAAATCCATTTGATTTATGAACATTGATCTTATAACCTGCTACTTTACTGAATACACTTATGAGTTCTAAAAGTTTTCTGGTGGAATTTCCAGGTTTCTCTAAATATATAATCATGTCATCAGTGAACAGGGATAGTTTGAGTTCTTCTTTTCCAATTTGTATCCCATTAATTTCTTTGGTTTGTCTGATTGCTCTGGCTAGAGTCTCAAGGACGATGTTGAATAGAAGCGGTGAAAGAGGGCATCCCTGCCTTGTTCCAGTTTTTAGGGGGAACGCTTTCAGTTTTTCACCATTTAGAATGATATTAGCCATGGGCTTAGCATAGATGGCCTTTACAATGTTAAGGAATGTTCCCACTACCCCAATTTTTTCTAGTGTTTTGAGCATGAAGGGATGCTGTATTTTATCAAATGCTTTTTCTGCACATATTGAAATAATCATGTGATTCTTAACTTTAAGTCTGTTGATATGGTGAATGACATTTATTGATTTCCTTATGTTGAACCAACCTTGCATCCCTGGGATAAAACTCACTTGATCGTTGTGCACTATCTTTTTAATATATTTTTGTATGCAATTTGCTAATATTTCGTTGAGAATTTTTGCGTCGATGTTCATTAAGGATATTGGTCTGAAATTTTCTTTCCTCGATGTGTCTCTGTCTGGTTTAGGTATCAGGGTGATATTGGCTTAATAGAATGAGTTTGGGAGGGTTCCCTCCTATTCTATTTCATGGAATAGTTTGAGGAGTATTGGAATGAGCTCTTCTTTAAAGGTTTTGTAGAACTCGGCTGAGAACCCATCTGGTCCTGGACTTTTCTTTGTTGGTAGGCTTTTGGTGACCTCTTCTATTTCATTGCTTGAAATTGATTGATTTAAATTTTGTATGTCCTCCTCGTTCAGTTTAGGTAATTCATATGTCTCTAGAAATTTGTTGATGTCTTCGAGGTTTTCTGATTTGTTGGAGTATAGATTTTCAAAATAGCTTCTAATAATGTTTTGTATTTCACTTGTGTCTGTTGTGATATTTCCTTGTTCGTTCCGAATTTTAGTAATTTCAGTTTTCTCCCTCTTTCTCTTTGTTAGTGTGGCTAAGGGTTTATCAATTTTGTTTATTTTTTCAAGGAACCATTTATTTATTTTGTTAATTTTTCCGATTGTTTCTTTTGTTTCAATTTTGTTGATTTTGGCTCTGATTTTAACTGTTTTCTGTCTTCTACTACTTTTGGTGTTGGTCTGTTCTTCTTTTTCTAGGGCTTTGAGCTGTAGTTTATTAAGTCATTTATTTGTTGATTTCTACTTCTTTTGTTGAATGCGCCCCATGAAATAAATCTTCCTCTAAGTACTGCTTTCATAGTGTTCCAGAGATTTGGGTATGATGTGTTTTTGTTCTCGTTTACTTCCAAGAATTTTTTTTTATTTCCCTCCTGATGTCTTCTGTTATCCATTCATCATATAATAGTGTATTACTTAATCTGCAGGTATTGGAGAAGTTTCTGTTTTTTATTCTGTCATTTATTTCTAATTCAATCTATTATGATCTGATAGAGTACAAGATAGTATCTCTATCTTCTTGTATTTGCTTGTCGGGGTGCCGCGGACCCCCAGCCCTTCGGCGTGGCCAAGATGGCGCCTGGCAAGGTGCCAAGGAAGTGCTGAGAACAAAACCAGGTACCTCCAGCAGACTAATACTCTCTGCCAACAAGTGGCGTATTTTGAGGAAGTTAATGTGATTGGTCATGGGTCCTCGTGGACACTGCATGATTGCTATATCCACACTATTGTGCTCCATTACTGTCCATGCTTTCCCCTCGTGATCTATAAGCTGATTGGTTGTTGTATGTAATGTAAGGCGCTTGCAAGAGCGGCCCGCCGCTGCTGGCCAGCCAGAAGAAGCAGACTGCAGAAAATAAAGAACTTGCCCTGATCCGGTTTCGTGTTTCTCTGCGGGCAGGGGACGCGATAGATGGTGCCGAAACCCGGGAACGAGAAAAAATATAAGGGTAAGTTCACATAAGTTTTCAAATCAAGAAAAATTAGTTTGAGAGTTCAAAAGGTGAGACGTCTCGAGGTTCGCGGAGCAGCGACAATTCATTACAGGAGGTTCCCCAGCAGAGGGACAATTCATTACAGGAGGTTCCCCAGCAGAGGGACAATTCATTACAGGAGGTTCCCCAGCAGAGGGACAATTCATTACAGGAGGTTCCCCAGCAGAGGGACAATTCATTACAGGAGGTTCCCCAGCAGAGGGACAATTCATTACAGGAGGTTCCCCAGCAGAGGGACAATTCATCACAGGAGGTTCCCCAGCGGAGGGACAATTCATCATAAGAGGTTCCCCAGAGGAGGGACGATTCACCATAAAAGGTTCCCCGTGGGAGGGACGATTCAAGTGGTACCAAACTGTGTGCGTGTGTGAGTGAGCGTGTGTGCGTGCGCGCGCCTGTCTTTTGTTTGTGTGTTTAAACTAGTAAACTACCTCGTAGTCATGGGAACGGATCTGTCTAAGATTAGAATGCAGCGGCCTCTTAGAGAACTTTTAAAAAAATCACGGAACACCATTGAAGGCAAACACGGCCTTCAAGTTCCTAGATACTGTAGAGAAAGTCTCTCCGTGGTTTTTAGACGAGGGATTATTAAATCTTCCTCAGTGGGAACAGCTAGGAGAGGATCTGCGTGACGCGGAGAGACGCGAGCCTTTGCCAATGGGAACTCTGGCAATATGGTCACTTGTTAATAATCTTGTTTGATGCAGCAAGGTAAATCAAAAAACCCTTTTAGGGATTTAAAGGGGCCTTTAGAAGAAGGAAGTCAGATCTTAGAAGAAATTAAAGAGGAACGATCATGTTCTCAGTCTTCAAAAAGAGTGGGAACATAATATAGTAGCCATAGTCCCCACAAGTATTGGGAGATAATTGTTTCATGATTTTCTACATTCAAACCTAATCTGATTTCTCAACCAGGTAAAAAAAGGGTTAAAAAGTCCTGGGTGATCCTCCCTCCCCCCTGCCTGGCCTTGTCAAAGCCTACAATGGATTATAAATTACAGCAGTCTCAGCGGGAAGGAGGAGGGGTAACCTAAAGAAAAGAAAAAAAAAAAAAAAAAGGGTGTCCGTTTTAAACTTAACTAACTTATTTTCTAGGATTCTTTGTTTGTTTTGTTTTTCTTTAATGCTGTATTTTTGAGCTCATAATTTTGATCCTACATACCTAGGTTAATGATTTTTTTCTTTTTGATCAGTTCTATTTTTTATTCAACTGAAGTTTTTAAACATCTGTTTCATTGCAATGAACATTTACCTATAAAGTTACAAGGCCTTTGATTTTATGTTATCTGTATGTCGTGCTGTCTAATGTCATATTTTGTCAAAACTGAGCACTCTTAAAATTAAAATTTAAAAATGGATCCAAATACTTTTATTCACGTGATTTAAAAAGGTTCAATTTATATTGGGTAAACTAATAAAAGTAAAATATCTTTGAAAATAACTTACAAATCTCCAGGTGGTCAAACTAATGAAATGTTATTGTTAAACAATGTCTAATATCAATTGCTTCTAGGACTTTTCTTCAGCAGGAAAGAGGCAACGGATCCTGTTCAGGACACTTGTCTGATATCTTGGTTTTTATAAAATAAATAAATTGGAGTTAACATGTATGGGATTACTCAAATGTGTTTGTAGAGACATCTGGTTAATTTACAAAGTTAAAATGCTAATTGTTAAATAACATCAAGTATTTTTAACTTCTTAAATTACATGGGGTATCATACTTAAACATTCTTGGTGTTTTCATAGGTTGGTAAATAAAAAAAAAAGGAAATGTTTCTGAGTAAGAAAGTCTGTGTGTAAGTAAAGGACAAGTTTCAACAAGTCTCTTAAGTTTTATTCTTTAGAACAATTAGTCTTAAAAATTGGGGTGTATACAATTATGGTTAAACAACTGTTAAAGTATTGTACTGTGTTACAGAGTCTAAATTTTTCTTTAAAAACTAAATTTGGTAAAAAAAGGTGTCAAGGTAGTTGTGAAATAGTTTCTAGTTGTATATTAAATGTGTTCATATTTTTCAGGTATACAAGTTTTAAAGCAGGAAATTTATCAAGCTGCTATTCTCCAGATAAACTTGTCTGTAATGGTAATTTTAAGCTTATAAAGAGTAAATTTCATTGGGGATTAATTTCTATCATTTAGTGTTCTACTAGAGGACCTGTTATCAATAGGGTATATGTAAAATTGGTTATATTTTACACTGAGATAAAAAATTTCAAATGTAAATGTATTTCTAAACATTAGAGCCTGACTTGTTTAAAGGTTAATTTTGTGAAACATAAAAATATTTTGCCACTTTGACACACAAAAGGAAAGTTAAAAGCTCTCTCAGCCTTTCTTTGATTCATGTTTTAGATACAATGTTAAATTGTGTTAATTATAAAGTTTGTATAGACTCAGGAAACAGTATATGTAAACTACTTAATGATATTTAAGGAAGAAACAAAGATCAACATCAGAATTAAAACACTTAAGATCTATAAAGAGTCACGCCTTACCTGAGATAAGGCTCTCCCTCTCACCTTACTACATGTTAGAGTGACTCCAAAATAAGTCAGACTTCAGCTTATTTAAAGTTATAATCAAAAGATTGGTTTTTGTTGTAAAATTACTATGATCTCAAATAGGAAATATAATGTGATTCTCAGTCAAAATTCAAGATAGCTATTATACAAACAAAATATATTTTTACTCTTACTAATTTCATTTTGTAAAACTGTTACCTGTTAATGTTTTGCAGAAGTAGCTGCTTCAAAAACACGCAACCTAGGTAACTTATGATAATAAGCCATCACCTATAGAACAGATAGTGGTAACTTCCAGAACTAATGCAGACTCCAGTTAGATAAAAGGGTAAATAACTGTAAAGTTATAAACATTAAAGTTAAAGCCCAGTACTCTCACTCTATGACTGGTAAAACTGGCTTGCTGGATGATTAAGATCAAACTTAGAGATTGGAATTAAATACAGAAGGCACGATAGGCCAGTATTTGGATCTTTTGCCCTCAGTCAGCCTGAACCCAGGGGATAAGAGGACTTCTCTAAGGAGTGCTACAACTCTGGGTCACACAACCTCCTGATAAAGGAGATTGTTAAGACTAGAGGATCCTGGACACCCAACAAAACAATAAAAACCAAAATATAGCCATTCTTGGGCATTTAAGAGAAATAATAATTAAATGTAACTTAAAATGTACACTTATGTTAGTCTACTAAAATAAAGACTGGAAGCTACAAATGAAAGAAAGATTCTTCAGCAAATGTGCCTGATAACAATCAAGAGAAACTGCCAGAGTCAGAAGTTTTTAGTCAGTTTAAGGCCTGCAGATCTTCCTAAGCTACACAGGTAGACTTAATCTATGTTTGCTCGTATGATTACCTAGCCCTAAGTAACAGAAATATAGAGCTCTCTACTAAACACAGGTTATACCAATAAAGGGATATTTTACACAATCAGATGACTTAAGTAGCTTAACTATATTTTTTGGGATATCTATGACATTAAGAGTTAAATGTTGTGTTTACATTCCTGATAACCTGGACAATGTTAAAGTTCCCAAATAAAGGCCTTGTCCTTTCCAGCCTTTGCTAGGTCTAGTTATGGGAACAATTTCTCAGTTCTTCCACCTCCTGGTGAAAGATTGACTTCTGTCATTTTCATGATACTCAGTGGCATGTTCCAGATGCTACAACATTTACTTTGTACTAATTTCATTTCAGTACTCATGTCTTTTTGTTCTTCTATCATAGAAACACCCACCCCCAGATGACTTTATGACCTGCTCCTCCCCAACCAGACTTCTACCTCGGACCCCTCGATTGACCCGATTTTTAAAAAGGGAACTCCAAACTGCTTGCCCCTCACTGCCCCCTTTCAGCTTCAAAGCAGCCAGAATGACCAACGCCCCCTTTTCCTTGAAGCAGTTGGGAGTTCCTATAACTAAAGCGGAGAATGAAGCCAAAATTAAGGACAGGTAGTTAGTGTAGAAATAGGGAATCGGGTCAATTCGAGGAAATGAGGCCATAAAGCCATCTGCCTTTACAAATGTCAAGGATCTCCGGAGCCCATTGATTACCAAATTTACCTGCCTATAGGGGATGTAGGGTGCGCTCACTTCTCGGGACTTTCAAAATATCAGCTTTCTCCCTGCCGGGAGAAGTCTGTATTATTCCCTTTAAACAAGCCAAACTATGGTCCTTACTCAACAGTACCAAATGATTAAACAAACTGATAACCAAGGCAGGATGGACAAATGGATATAAGATTCTATCCATGATAAACAAAAAGGGGGAATAGAGGAGACCTTCAGGTCCCCTAAAGATAAACTTTCTCTTTGTCTCTTGATTTGGGTTTTTTTTTTTTTTTTTTTTAACTCTGGGTAATAAGGGTAACCCGGTGCTTTACTGGAGCTGCGACTCAGTTTGTGTGTTTCCACGGAATAAACTAACTTACAACCTCTTTTTAGTCTCTTAGGAGGAACAGTTCAACTATGTAACAAAACAACTGCTTCTCTCAATTGTACTTCAGATTTGTGCTATCTCTCAATGTTAAAATGCTTCTAGGTTCCTGCTGGCAGACTTAATGTGTGTTCCTACCTTCCTACCAGTCCCAGTCTCTGTTACAGATGATGAATTGCCAGTATTGCTTTCCAGAAATAAGAGGGACTTTGGAATCACCGTAGCAGTCATTACCACCATAGTTGCATCAGCAGCAGCCGCCGCCGCAGCAGCTGTAGCCTTGACGACATCAGTACAGTCAGCAACTAAGCTTAATGAAGTGGTCCAGCAGACAGCTACTGCTTTGTCTACTCAACAAACAGTGCATCAACACCTAAAAGCAGGACTACTTTTGGTAAACCAGCGTGTGGACTTACTTCAAGAACAAATGGACCTTTTACAAGAACTGTTAAGCGTGGGGTGTATTTATCATCTGCCGGGACTGTGCATTACACCTGTAGCTTATCATAATCTTAGTTATGCAGCAAATTTGTCTAAAATCATATCTACTCAGCTACGTGCCAATTGGTCTTATAAATTTGATAATCTTACTGCCATTCTTAGATCACAAATTGTTAGCCTTAATTCTACTAGAGTTAATGTAGCCCCTATATCTAAAATACAAAATTGGTTATCTTCTTCCTTCAGTTTTGTAAAGCAATGGGCAGGAATGGGAGCATTGTGTGTGTTTATGATCATTGCAATTGTCTTCCTCACACGCTTTATCATGCGTATACGCCAAGTTCATGCCAGAGATCGCATCATTTTCCATCAAGCCATGATGGCCTTAGAGGCTGGCAGCTCTCCTCAAGTCTGGCTGAGCATACTGGATCGGTAGTCAACGACGGGTAAGGAAGGAGGTAACCGCGTACCGACCTAAGACAGGAGCTGTAGCATGCTCTGCAGTTATCCGATGACGGGTAAGGACGATGGTTGACCACTCCGCCTAAGACAGGCACGATCCCAAGCCAGCATTCTTTTAATAAATAAAAAAGGGGGAGCTGTCGGGGTGCCGCGGACTCCCAGCCCTTCGGCGTGGCCAAGATGGCGCCTGGCAAGGTGCCAAGGAAGTGCTGAGAACAAAACCAGGTACCTCCAGTAGACTAATACTCTCTGCCAACAAGTGGCGTATTTTGAGGAAGTTAATGTGATTGGTCATGGGTCCTCGTGGACACTGCATGATTGCTATATCCACACTATTGTGCTCCATTACTGTCCATGCTTTCCCCTCGTGATCTATAAGCTGATTGGTTGTTGTATGTAATGTAAGGCGCTTGCAAGAGCGGCCCGCCGCTGCTGGCCAGCCAGAAGAAGCAGACTGCAGAAAATAAAGAACTTGCCCTGATCCGGTTTCGTGTTTCTCTGCGGGCAGGGGACGTGATATTTGCTAACAGTAGCTTTGTGGCCTAAAATATGGTCTATTTTAGAGTAGGACCCATGTGCTGCTGAGAAGAAAGTGTATTCATTCTTTGTTGGATGGTATATTCTATATATGTCTGTTAAGTCCAAATTTTTGATTGTGTTATTGAGATCTATGGTGTCTTTATTCAATTTGTGTTTGGAAGATCTATCCAGTGGTGACAGAGGTGTGTTAAAATCACCTAGTATTATTGTGTTGTGGTCTATTTGATTTCTGGAATTGAGAAGGATTTGTTTGACGTACATGGATGAGGCAGTGTTCAGGGCATAGATATTTATGATTGTTATGTCTTGCTGATTTATGCTTCCCTTAAGCAGTATGTAATGTCCTTCATTATCCCTTCTGACTAGTTTTGGCTTGAAATCCACATTATCTGAAATGAGGATGGATACTCCAGCTTTTTTGCTGTGTCTGTGTGCATGGTATGTTTTTTCTCATCCTTTCACCTTTAGTCTATGGGTATCTCTTTCTATGAGATGAGTCTCTTGCAGGCAGCATATTGTTGGATTTTTCTTTTTAATCCAATCTGCCAGTATATGGCTTTTGATTGATGAGTTCAGGCCATTAACATTCAGGGTTATGATTGAGATATGATTTGTAATCCCAGTCATTTGACTTATTTTTGGTTTTTGACATGATTTGGTTTCTCCTTTATTTGGCTATTCATTTAGGCTAGTTCCTCCCGCTGCTGGTTTGCATCATTGTTTTTCATCTCTTCCTCATGGAATATTTTGCTGAGAATGTTCTGTAATGCCAGCTTTCTTTTTGTAATTTCCTTTATCTCTTGTTTATCATTGAAGGTTCTTATTCGTCGTCAAATCTGAAAGTAAGTTTTGCTGGGTGTAAGATTCTTGGTTGGCATCTGTTTTCTTTCAGGACTTGGTAAATGTTGTTCCAGGACCTTCTAGCCTTTAGTGTCTGGATTGAAAAATCTGCTGATATTCTTATTGGTTTTCCCTGAATGTAATTTGATTCTTTTCTCTCATGGCCTTTAAAATTCTGTCTTTATTTTGTATGTTAGGTATTCTCATAATAATGTGCCTTGGTGTGGGTCTGTTGTAATTTTGTATATTTTGAGTCCTATAAGCCTCTTGTACTTGGTTTTCCATTTCATTCTTCAGATTTGGGAAATTTTCTGATATTATTTCATTGAATAAATTGTTCATTCCTTTGGTTTGTTTCTCTAAGCCTTCCTCAATCTCAATAATTCTTAAATTTTGCCTTTTCATGAGATCCCATAATTCTTGTAGATTCTGTTCATGATTTCTTACCATCTTCTCTGTTTGGTCAACTTTGTTTTCAAGATTAAATATTTTTTCTTCAATGTCTGAGGTTCTCTCTTCCAGGTCTTCTATCCTATTGGTTATGATTTCTATGGAGTTTTTAGCTTGGTTTATTGTTTCCTTCATTTCAAAGATTTCTGGTTTTTTTTTTTTTTTTTTTTTTTTTTAGTATCTCTAACTCCTTTGAAATGATCTCTTGCTTCCCGTATTTGCTCTTTTAACTGTTGATTGGTGCGATCATATAATGCCTGCATTTGCTCTTTCATCTCCTCCTTCAATGCCTGCATTTGCTCTTTCATCTCCTCGTTTGCTTCCCTGATTGTTTTAATTATGTACATTCTGAACTCCCTTTCTGACATTTCTTCTGCTGTGCTGTCAATGGGTTTTATTGATATAGTATCTAGGTTTGTTTGGGACGTTTTCTTCCCTTGTTTTCTCGTATTGGTCAGATGTCAGTGGGACTCTGAGATATTACAGATTTCCTCTATTGGCTTATAGTGTCCCTGTGGATTTCCAGTATATCACCCCCCAGCCTTCAGTAGCCTGAAGTCTTGGAGGAACTTGATAATGCGGTGCTTTGGAAGAAAGATGCCCCTAGCCCGCTTCTGGTTCCAGGGCTTGGAGCTGGTTCTGTGCGGAAAGGGTCTCACTGGGCAGTCTGCTCTGAGAAGCTGGCTGTGAAAGGAGCCTGCCTCCAGAGGGAGCCGGGCTGTTTGGGGAAGTGCCAGGCTGCCCTGTCCTGGTCCCTGAAGCTGCCTGTGGACCGGTCATGTTCTTTTCTTAAGTGACAACTAAATTTCATTAATCAAAATACAAAATGCTAACTCATTATAGCCTACAAACAAAATATCTTGAACAAAGTTTAGATGCATGTTGACTAGATGATCTTTTTTTCCCTCATTTTTATTGGTGACTTGTAGTTGTATACATGGTTGGGATTTGTTCTTTATATTCATACATACACACAACATAATAATATAATTTGGTCAATGTCATTCCCCAGCATGTTACCCTCCCTCCTTGCCTTCTAGCCATCGTTTCCTTTCCTCTATTGAACTCCCTATGATTTTCATGAAACCCTCCCCAACACTTTTCCCTTCTTCCTCTCTAGCTTCAGCAAATGAGTGAAAAGATATAACTTTTTACTTTCTCAATTTGACTTATTTCATCTAACATATGGTCTCTAGTTCAATCTGTTTCCTGAAAATGTCATAATTTCATTTTTGTTTATGGCTGAATAAAACCCTGTGGTATATATATACTGCATTTTCTTTCTCCATGCATTGATGAACACTTAGGGTTTTTCCAGAGATTGGCTATTATGAAATGTGCTGCTAAAAACATGGGTATGCATGTATCCCTGATGTAATATGACTTGAATTCTTCAGGATTACATAGCAAAAAGTGGTATAACTGGGTCATATGGTGAGTACTTGACTATTCTTTTGAGGAGCCTCCATACTGATTTCCATAGTACTTGTACTAATTTACAGTCTCTCCAACAGCATAAAAACTTTCCTTTTACCCACATCCTCTCCAGTATTTATTATTATTTGTATTTTTGATGATTGCCACTCTGATTAAAATGAAATTTCAGTGTAGTTTTGATTTGAATTTCCTTAATTGCTAACAATGTTCAACAGTTTATGTGTACTTGTTGTCCACTTGTATTTCTTCTTTTGAGAAGTATCTGTTTGATTCATATAATTTTGCCAGTGTCATTTATTAATTGGTTGATGTGATTTGTTATAAAGTTTTTTGAGTTCTTTATATATTATAGATATTAATCTTCTATATTCCTTTACTGTACAGAAGTTTTTAATTTGATGTTGTCCCATTTATTAAGTCTTGGCATTTTTTTTCCTGAGCTTTAGGGTTCCTATGTAGAAAGTCATTTCCTGTGTCAAATTCTGATGTCTTTGATCCATTTTGAGTTGATGATTGTACAGTTAGAGATAAGAATCTAGTTTTAATTCTTCTACATATGAATAACGAGTTGTCCCAGTACCATTTGTTTGAAAGACTTGTCTTTTTTTCCATGTATGTTTCCGGCACCTTTGTCAAGAGTCAGATGACTATTTCTGTGTGGGTTTGTCTCTGTTTTCAACCCTGTACCATTCATCTCTGTGTCTGTTTTTATGCCAAAACTATGCAGTTTTTGCTACAATATAGTTCTGTAGTATAATTGGAAGTCAGGTACTGTGATGTCTCCAGCATTGCATTTTTGGCTTTTAATTCCTTTAGCTATTTCAGGTATTCTATTTTTCCAAATGAATTTTAGGACTGTTTTTTCTAGTTCTGTGAAGAATATCATTGATATTTTGATGGGGATTTTATTTATTTGTATATGGCCTCTGGTAGTACAACTCTTTAAACAATATTAATTCTGCATATTCATGAACATGGGAGGTTTTTCCATCTTCTGTGGCATTCTTCAATTTCTTTCTTCAGTGTTCTACTCAATTGTTAGATTATTCCTAGGTTTTGTTTTGTTTTTGAAGGTTATTGTGAATGGAATTGTTTTCCTGAGTTTTTTTCTTAGCAGATTACTTGTTGGGATACAGGAAAGCTTGTTGATTTATATATGTTGATTTTGTAATTTCCTACTTTGCCAGATTTGTTTATTGGCTCTAGCAGTCTGTTGGTGGAGATATTTGGATCTGCTAGGTTTAGAATCATGTCATATCCAAACAGTGATAATATGACTTATTCCTTTCTTATTTTTATCCTTTTTATTCCTTTCTTTTGCTTAATTGCTCTGACTAGCTTTTCTAGCACTATATTAAATAGGAGAAATGATTGTGAACACCCTTGTCTTGTCCCAGATTTGAAATAATTTTCTTTGAGTTTTTCCCCTTTTGCAATGAGATTAACTTTGGGTTTTTCATATAAAGTCTCTATGATGCTGATAAAAGTTGCTTTCATCTGTAGTTTCTTTATTTTTTTTTCATCATGAATGGGTACTGAATTTTTTGAAAGGCATTCTCTGCATTTATTGAGATAAAAAAGTGTATTGTTTCCCTTAATTTTGTTAGTATGATGGATTACATTTATTTACTTTCATATATAAACCTTCCTTGTATATCTGGAATAAAAGCAAATTGTACAATCTACTTAATATATTGTGAACAATGATTGGTTAATATTTTATTAAGTATTTTTGCATCTAAGTTCATCAAAGATATTTGTCTCTAGTTCTCTTTTCTTTTCTTTTTTTGAACACTGGGGATTGAACTCAGGGGCACTCAAACACTGAGTCACATCACCAGCCCAATTTTTTGTATTTTTCTTTAGATACAAGTTCTCATTAAGTTGCTTAGTGCCTCACTTTTGTTGAGGCTTGCTTTGAACTTGCAATTCTCTTGTCTCAGTTTCACAAGCTACTGGGATTACAGGTGTCCACCACCATACCTGGCTCTAGTTTTCTTTTCTTGATGTGTCTTTATGAGGTTTTGGAATGCACATGATATTGGCTTCATAGAATAAATTTAGAAGTGTTCCATCAGTTTCTATTTCATGGATTATGGGTAAAATTGGCCTGAGTTCATCTCTAAGAATTTGGTAGCATTCATCTGAGAATCCATGTGGTCTTGGGTTTTTCTTTGTTAGAAGGCTCTATTTTTTTTTTTCTTTCTTTTATCTCATTACAGGTTATTGGTCTGTTTAGTTTTCTATGTCCTCTTGATTCAGTTTTGGCAGATTGTATTTGTCTAGAAATGTATCAATTTCTTTGCTTTTTCCAACTTACTAGAGTGTAAGTTTTCAAAATAGTGTGTAATGATTTGCTGGATTTCTGAGACGTCTGTAGTTATTGCTTCTTTTTATCTCTAATTTATTTGATTTTTCTCCCTTTTTCTTTAGTTTGAATAAACTTTTTTGTTCATTGATCCTTTGTATTTTTTTTTTTAATTCTCATGTTCATTGATTTTGGTTCTGATCCTAATTATTTTCTTCCTTCTACTGGTGTTGTAGTGGGTTTATTCTTTTTCAAGGGCCTTGGGATGCATCATCAGGTTGCTTATTTTGGATCCTTCTGATTTTCTTAAGAAGGTACTCTTAGCTACAAAGTTTCTTCTGCTGTTTTAGTATTCCAGAAATTCTGTTATGTTTTATCACTATTCTCATTTGAGCCTAAGCATTTTTAAAAATTTTTCCCTTTATTTATTCTAAGACCCATTCATAATTCAAAATAGATTGTTCAATCTCTATCTGTTCATATAGCTTCTGTAGGGTTTGGTCATGTTGATTTTGAATTTAATTCTACTATGGTTCAATAATATCAATATTTTTATACTTGCTAAGATGTTATGCCACCTGCAATTCCCCTCAGTTCTTGACAAGGATTCCGCTGAGTAATAAAGATATTTGCAAAGTCTGTTCTCATTGGGAGTTTGGTTTGCGGGCTTTCCTTCCTTACTTGCTTAATAAGTGTAGGTTTACTAGTAATATTTTATGTGTTTTCCCTGAAAACAGGGGTCTTAACAGAACCAGGGTTAAAACATAAAAACCAAATTTGTAATGGAACAGTGATTTCAGATTTAGTCATTTGCAATGAAACTCTGAGTAACCAAGATTACTATAAGAAAATAGAAAAACAGATTCTAGCTGCCGATCCCCTGTTGACTACTCTCAGATGACCTGAAGCATGTAGGCAAATAACTCCTACCGCATCAGGAAGGATAAACAGGAACAGAAGAAATAAAGGGAAACAAAAGGTTCCTCAATGTTAAATTCACACAGTATGAGATGATATCATATTATTTTTAGTTTAAACTATCTAACATTTATTAACTACAGCAGTAGTCACATGAATGAGGTTTATTCAACCCTGCTGAACTTGCTTTAACCTTTATGATTAGTTAAATATTAATATGTCTTATTGTTTAGTTATAGGTTATCACAAGTAAACAATTACTAAAAATAATTAGAATATTTCATTGTCTAGTCTCGTAATGATTATATAAAATATTTTTGTTTTTCTCCTTGTGACCTTTTCCTGTTCTGGAAAAACATGTGTAACTGCCAACCTTTTAATGTATAAAAAGTTGGCTGGGAAAAATAAAATTTGGAACTTAGCATCCATTCCTTGAGTCTGTGTTGCTTTGTTCTCCACCTCGCTGATGCCTACTCCCTCACCTGACACCACCAGGACCTCTGCTAGGGCTGGACCCTGGCACTAAGAGTTGTTTTGTGGCCTAAAATATGGTCTATATTGGAGAAGTTTTCATAAACCTCTGAGAAAAAGTTTATTTAGTTCTTGTTGGATGACAGAGGTCTGTCAGGTCCATTTGATTTATAATATATTTTAGATCCAAAGTATCTCTCCTGAGTATATGTCTGGATGACCTATCCAAAAGTGAGAGAATTTTGTTGAAATCACCTAGTGTTATAATACTGGGGTCTATTTAGGGTTTCAATTTGAGTAGTGTGTATTTTGGGGCATAAATATTTATTATTGTTGCATCCTAGTGTTAGATTGTTTACCATTAGGAAGGAATCTTCTTTTTATCTACTGATGAATTTTGGTGTGAAATCTCATTTGTCAATATGAGAGTAGCTACTTCTTCTTGTTTTCAGGCTAATTTTGCATGGTATGTCAATCCCATCTTACACTTTCAGTCCTATCTGTTTTTGCCTGTAAGTTGAGTCTTATGCAAACAACACATAGGTGATGTTGTTTTTTAATCCTTTGAGTCAGCCAATGTCTTTTAATTGGGGAGTTGAGGTCATTTGTATTCAATGTTATTATAGAGAGGTTTTATTTAGTCCTGATATTTTGATTTATTTATACTCTTTAATTTTGTTGGGGTTTTAATTTGCTTAGCTACTCTTAAAATGATACTTGTTCTTTTGTGAGCTCTGACGTTTGTTGTTTATTTTTTCTTTGTGCACTATTTCCTTCAGTAAGTTCTGTAGTACCAATTTAGTAGTCTTGATTTTTTCTTTGGTTTCTACTTATGTTGCAGGGTTTAATTTCATCTTCCATTTTGAATGGTAGTTTTGATTGGTATAGTGCTCTTATTTGACTGTTATTTACTTTTAGGATTAGGAACACATCATTCCAAGTCCTCCTGACTTGTAGAGTTCATGCTGAGAAATCAGAAGTGATTCTAATTGCATTGCCTCTAAATGTGACTGTATGCTTTCCTCTTGAGGATTTCAAAATTCCACCTTTATTCTTTATGTTAGGATTTTTGATTGTAATGTGTCATGTTGATTTATTTTTTGATTTTGTTTATTTGGGATTTTTAGTTCCTCCAGTATCTAGATTCCATCTCATTTTGAAGCATGTGAGGATAATAAAGACAGAGAAGAAAAAATAGAAGTAACAAAATAAGGGAGAGTGAAAGAGACAGCAACAGAATTTGGCATTTAGATAAGAAAAGAGAGAAGGAAAAAAAGAGAAACAAAAAAATGAAAAATAATGCAAAAAAAAATCAAAAACCCTAATTGTCAAAAGACAAGGGAAGAAAAGATAGCTACATTTTAAAAATGATGAAAATGACAAAAAATGTGTATTTATCTATGTCCAAGAACCAATCAACACATCAAACACACACACAAACAAAAGGAAAAAAAAGGAAAAACTATTCTTAATGAAAAATTAAGAAATCGTTTCCACTTGGGTAATCAAAATAGTCAACAAGAATGTATGGTTACTGTTTATGCCCAATTGTCTTTCTTTTCTTTTCTTTTTGGGCTATGAACTAAGAATGAGAACAAGAGATAGGATTGTTACCTTCCTCTTTTTGTGTTGCTCACTAATCTGCCAGATGTTGTGGCCTAAAACTGAACTAATTCTCGGCTTCTCCTCTCCCCAGTATGAGGTAGAATGGAATGGGAAGAACCATCAGCTGGAGTTCTGTCTGCACAGACCTGATCAATGCACTCCCAGGTGGGGGCTGCAGTGAAGTTCTATGAGTGAAACTGAATCAGGTGAGGCTTCATCTAAACAGGCCTGAGGTGCTTTGTTGGGTGGTATCTGCTCTGGGGCATTGAGATCAACCCCTAGGACTTGGAATTTGCTGATCTCTGCTGGCAGTCTGGATCTCAGGAGCCTCCCAATGACTTCACTTACTGTGAAGGAAAGCCAATCTTCATCCCCTCCATTACCCATGAACACAGCCTTTCTAGGTTTTCTAGTATATTCCCATCCACCTCTTCAGATTCCTGACCCTCTTCAGCTGGACTTGTGAATCAACAGACTCAAATGGGAAAATGGGGCTCCCCTTCACTTTTCTGACTTGAATCCCCATGGGTAAAACATCCTCTGTGACCATTCACTTCCATTGTGGTAGGTACAAATTGGGCTACATGGAAGGTGCTGGCCAGGACAGCGAAGGTGTGTTTACTCAGATCTTCTGACTCCAGTGGCAGCAGGTGCAGTGTGGCCACATAAAGATGGCTTTTCCTCAACTCTGCATGCTCAGTTGGGAAACACAGGGCACTTTTCAAGCAGCAGTGCACAGTGCAGCCTCTGGATCAGCTAAGGGCAGCCTGCTTTCCTCATCTTAGGTTTTTCCAAACAAAAATCTGTCCATAGTATTTCTCTGTGTTCTCCCTTACTCTTTCCCAAATGAGGAAAAACTACCACCACTGCTGCTGGTGCCACAGCCAGCTGGGCTCCAATGTAGTCTTTCTTCTTTTTGTGATGTACCCAAATTTCTGAGTCCCTAAGACACACTGACAGATCCATATTGAGTTTTAGTGAAATCCCTCTTTCACTCACCTCATAGAGAAGCATACTCCTGGTTGAATCCTGAACCACAGAGCAAATACTAACCATAGAGCTAATACTAATACAGCTTTTTTCTATCCCACCATTTTGGATACCTCCTGGCTAGGTGATCTTTCCAAGAATCACTTTCCACCACATTATAATTTGTCTACAAATATATTTCCAAAGTATATTTATAAAATAAGTTGAAATTTCTGGCAAATTTTATACAAAAATATTTAAAAGATAGCGCATCACGATCAAGTGGGTTTCATCCCAGGGATGCAAGTTTGGTTCAACATCTGGAAATCAATAAACATAATTCACCACATCAACAGACTTAAAGTTAAGAATCATATGATCATTTCAATAGATAAAGAAAAAGCATTTGATAAAATACATCACCCCTTCATGCTCAAAACACTAGAAAAAAAATAAGGATAGTAGGAACATACCTCAATATTATAAAGGCTATCTATGCTAAGCCCAAGGCCAACAACATTGTGAATGAAAAAAAGAAAAAAAAAAAAAAAACTGAAAGCATTCCCTCTAAAAACTGAAACAAGGCAGAGATGCCCTCTCTCACCACTTTTATTCAACATTGTCCTTGAAACTCTAGCCAGAGCAATTAGACAGACCCATGAAATTAAAGGGATAAAAATAGGAAACAAAGAACTCAAACTATCACTAATTGAGATTACATGATTCTACATTTAGAGGATCCAATTCCACCAAAAAACTTCAGGTTGGGGGTTAAGGGAAAAATGGAGGAATGATGGATTGTGTAGAGGGAAATGAGGGGTGGTGAGGGATTGGAGGAGAAGGAACGAGACAAACATCATTACCCTATATGTATGTATGGTTACATAAATTGAGTGACTGTACTTCGCATACTACCACAGAAATGAAGTTGTACCCCATTTGTGTAAAATGAATCAAAAAATAATAAAACAATAATTGATAAAATATATTTCTCAGAATGTGACTATGTACACAGGAGTTAAGAAAGTTTTGTTGTAAATGGGTAATTCAAGCAATTTTGTTCCTTTTTACAGGAATTGATTAGTAATTTAAAAAGTATCATTATTTTATTATACTATAGGAATACCTCAACTTAGCTGACTTCCACTCATTGCATAAGCACATGAAATAAGCCACTGGATTTAAATATAACTAGGATGGATGCATATTAGAACTCTCCAAAGGGGCAAGAAAAAACTGGAAGCTAAAACTTGCTGTGAAGGACACTTGAAGGTATTTTTGTAGACATATATTATCACGTCTAATGATATTTACTTTTCCCCTGTCTAGATTAATTTGCTTTTCTGTTGTTTGAAATTTGCTACAAATAAGCTCTGCCATGATAGTCATGCAAGCCATATTGCCATTTATTATGTTGGTGCTACTCAGACAACGTGTGATTCTATCTTACTAATTACATATCTACATAAAATTGATGAAATATTTCTACTGCAAAGCATTGTTTTTAGAATTTTCCTAATTCATAAATTTATACAGAAATAACAAAAGAACTATGTTAACTAGCTAGAATTTGAAAGATGAACAAATTTGGAGAATTATACTACTTTATTTCAGGGTATCATGTGAAGTTTCTATGTTCAAAGCATTGTAGTGTTTTCATAATAATATTCAAATACAAAAATGGATAAGACTGGGCTGGGATTGTAGCTGACTGGTAATGCAATTTCTTAGCATGGGTAAGGCCTTGGATTTAATCATCAGCATCACATAAAAGCAAATAAACAACATTTAAATTCTTTAAAAAAATGCACATGCGATTTAGCACATATATGTATGTATACACATATCTATATATATGGACCAGATATATACAAAACTATTCATATATGTATATATGTATATATAACAAATATATGTATATCTATATATAACAAATATATGTATATATTTCAAACAGATTTGAAAATTGAATGCCTGAATTTGGTTCTCATCATCTTAGATTTCATGAAAGATAGCCTCATACCATACATATATATGAGGCTATATATATGGAACAGACTAAGAAATCTAAAAGTAGGAAAATGATATATGCTCAACTAGTAGTGATGAAAGTTTGAAAATTCATAGGCAATTAAGGAAGAAAATTGTCCCAACAAAAGGTGAAGGATCAGAAACATAAATGCAAAATGAAAACCACAACAAAAAACACAAACAGAAGAATTTTCTGATATAGGTCATATTGAACAAAACTTTAAATAAAACGGATTCATATACAGATGCATAGTTTACAAGAAAAAATATCTTCGAAATTTTGGATTATTCAAATAATATTATGTGCCATACCAAAAGTATGAGCCATCAAACTAACAAATGCTACTGAATTAAAAGCTACAACTTTTGGCAGCAGAACAAGTTATCTGATTAGGGATGAATTCAGTTTTCAGGATGTGAAGGCAGTACCTGCACACACCCTTGAGGTGAATCCTGTTGTATGTGTGTAGATGTGGGTTAAATATCCAGCTCTCCTGTGTGGACTGATAATAGGTTAGGTTCCGTGAAGTTTCATAAACATTGGGAAACATGTTGACAGGAACGCCACTAAAATACTGCATTTTAATACTGTAGCCTGAAATTGTAGAATAATTCAAATATTCAGAATAACTTGACTTTCAAGGCATTACAGCAGGTAGTAAACTTAGAAACACCCATTTTCCTCCTTCTATTGTTTAACTAGATGTTCCAGTTACCTACTTAAGCTCTAGAAGTTCTGATTGGATATCTTTTTACTTGATGTATTATTTCTGTTCATGCACAGTGTATGCATGTTTAATATTTTATTTTTCCTTTATTTTGACTCTCATTTCAGGCTTCCATTCCAGCTATGCTATTTTCCAGCAACAAATCATTGGTGCCTGTTAGTATCTTGTGGATCACAGAGTTTATTGATCTTTTTGTACAATGAAAATTTTAATAATTATCCAGATTTAAAAGTTGAATGCCTGACTTTGGCTCTCATCATCTCAGATTTTATGAAAGATAGCCTCATACCCTTACAAGCTATATTATTTCTCTTTGTTTTATCAGAAATCTGGAGGAGCACAGAGAGGGCAGTCTACTGCCCTGCCCTGACTGTAGCATTTTAGGACCTTAGGGGAAATAGTGCATGAGCCACAAAAACCCCAAAGTGGAAAGTAAATACTCAGAGGCACCAGGGACATTACCAAGGGCAGAGTCTTGGCAGTATTTGTCCAGGGCCTGCTTAGAAACGCCTTTGGGAATGATCTTAGGGTTTTCAAAACCTATTAATTCTTGCATTGACACTTAAGTTTATATTCTGCTCTTCCTAAACTCATCCCCACAGTCAAAGGCATAAAAGAAACAACACTTTGTGCTTAGTATGTGTGTTAATTGTAGAAGAAATTTCAAATAATTTTTGTTCATCAATCTGAGCTCATGTAAAATAGTTAACTAGGTACTCAGAATTTCCATCTGCTTTTCTAGTGGATAAAATTCTACCTTTCACATTGTAGATGGATTTAGTTAATAACAGAAGTATATGGCTCTTACAAAACCTATAGAAAATTTGTTAATATTTCCAAAACATTCTCAGAGAATCAGTGTTGGTGTGTTAGAATGCCTGCATTGCAACTTTCTGCCTTTTATTTCAGATTTTCATAGAAGGAACAAATTGGCAAGGTGAGTATCTGAGAGAGGAACTGTGTTTGATGAAATCTGAATCTAATCTCCACTTACTGAGACCTGATGGTCGGTGAATTACTCCTACAACTGGGTTTGTGGAGAGTTCCACCAACCAAGTTTTAGGTTATTAAACACTCTTAAATTTTTCTGTACAATTTCATTCTAAATGTTACTAATGCTTTTGTAGCATGTGATAATTTTGTTGCTATGAAATATTTTCATCTTTTTTGTTTTTTATTGTGCACTACTATAAGCAAAATTTAAGTTAAGAACATTGGAGCTAAAGACATTTTTAAGAAGGCCATGGCTTTTTTAATGTTCTGTTCTGAGGCTTTTATGTATTCTTCCATATTCATATCAAGAAAGAGCTGCTTGAATTTTTACACACTGAAAAAATCTCATTTTTCAGAATACAGGCTATCTTATGATAGACTACTCTCATCTGAACTGATTGAGGTAAGCTTGCACATGTCACACTCAAATGCACTAAGAGTATTTAAATATATGGTGGACACTGTACTTTAAATATAAGGGCATCTACAATGTTTATAGTCAAGTAACTATGCTTTCAGAACTTTTGATACTCCCCAAAATAAAGGAATCATTTGGCTATATGTTTGAAGGCATAAACAAGTAAAAACAGAAAGAAAAAAAGAAAGAAAGAAAGAAAGAAAAAGGAAAGAAAGAAAGAAAAGAATTATGAGTAGTTTTAAGAAATGCCCTAGAATAACCTCTCAGTAGTCTATCTTACTATTATTTACAAACACAATATCAATATTGAGGTTTACCTGATCACATTCATTAAATTCACATTGTGCTAACCCTGTGCTATTTTCTATTTATTTCTTCAGTGGAGTATGTGTGTGCATCCCAGCTTCATTAGCTGCTGAACTATGAACTTAAGGAGGAAAAAGTGTAGGAGCTGAATAGCTATGGATCATCAAACTCGCGTGACACTTGGGGATTTCACAACATTCCATGGATTCATCATTGCCTTCTGAATTCTGCAATGTTGTCTCGTGCAGATGAGGAAAACGAGGCCTGGAGAGTCTGACAATCAGTTTGAGGATCCCATTGATCAGTTCATTTTTCCTTCTTCCTAGTGTGTACCCTCTGTGCTGCCACTGTCCTTACTTCTTCAGCATTGCTTAATATCTCTTATTTATTCATTTTACAGTTTTAATTTTCTTCAGAGATTCTTTACTTACTACCATCATCATTGGCAACAAAATCTTACTTATTTCAATTATAATAATTCTCACTTGAATTTTCTATTTTTCCTTTCATATTTATGCTAACAGGAAAGTCATATCATTTAAAAATTTTTCTTCTATTAGAACAATTCAGCTTTTACTTTAATTATGTGAATGTCAATAATGTTTTTAATTTTCAAAATAAGATTGAAATATTTTTAAATAATTACGTGTAAAATTGAGTAAAATACAAAATTATTACTGCTAACCCATTCTATATTTATACAAGACATAATAAATAAGAAACAGCATTTTTTAATGAATCAAAGTTACTTAATCTTATGATTCCATGCATGTTAATTTAATTTTTAGTGCATTTTGTAGTATGGTAATCAGGTTGTACCTTTTTCACTTAAATTTCTGATTTCTTTTTGTCTTTCAGATATTAAATTTATTTGTGGATTTACTTACCCAACTTAATATATGGAAATCCAGAGAAACATCTCAGAATTCATCCTTCTGGGGCTTTCTGATGATAAGAATGTGCAAATATTTTGCTTAGTGCTGTTCTTACTCTGTTTTGTTGCCCTGCTGGTAGGAAACTCTCTGATTCTCATTTCCATTCTTTGCAAGCCCTCTTTTCCACCAACCCATGTACTATTTCCTTAACCAGTTATCATTTCTGGATATCTGCTATACCTCCAGTGTTACACCCAAATTGATCAGTGACCTGCTAGAGGGGACCAAAACCATTTCCTATGGTTATTGCATGTTACAGGTCTTTACCATGCACTTCTTTGGCAGCACTGAGATGTTCATTATTACAACCATGGCTTTTGATCTCTATGTTGCCATCTGCAGACCTCTCCACTACATGATGATCATGAACAGGACAAAATGCAACTTCCTAATTTTAGCTGCCTGGGTTGGTGGGGCTGCCCATTCTTTTCCTCAATTATCTATGACAATGCACTTGCCTTTCTGTTGTCCAAATGAAATTGATCACTACTTTTGTGATATTTTTCCTTTGCTAAAAATTGCCTGTACAGATACCTACGTGATCGGTGTCCTTGTGCTTGTCAGTTCAGGAGTGATCCTATTAGTTATATTTGTTATTTTATTTCTTTCTTATGTTGTCATTTTGTTCACTTTAAGGAATCATTCAGCTGAAAGAAGACGTAAAGCCCTCTCTACCTGCGCATCTCATATCTCAGTGGTAGTCTTATTTTTTGTTCCAGCAATCTTTTCCTACCTTAGACCTCCTACTGCTTTCCCTGAGGATAAAGTGCTTGCGTTATTTTACACAATCATTGCTCCCATGTTCAATCCAATGATATATACGTTGAGAAATACTGAGATGAAAAATGCTGTGAGAAAAGTTTGGTGTCATATTCTATTCTCAAAGGAAACATAGTTAATTTTTAAAAATATCAACTATTCACTTATAAAATAAAAAAAAGCTAGATATGAATTAAGTAGCTAGAAACTCTGTCATAGATCTTTAACAGAATGAATGAAGGCAATAGGAAATAGACCTTTAAAGGAATATGTAATGAAATATTAATCAGACCTAGCAAAAAGGTTGGAATCTTAATTTTGTTGATTTTTGAGATGAAATAGGTGCAGTTACTTGTATAAAAAAGTATCTGAGTCAAAGCAAGTAAGGTGGTGCTTGAGCAGTAAGTTATATTATAAAAATGTTTTAAATGTTTTTTTTTTTTTAATGTGGGCATTGGTTTGGAACATAAAATAACATATTTTGTGGTAATAGTAAAATTGAAATATGTTATTCAAACGCTATCTTTAACTTTCTCATAGGGTATTCACATGCATCTCATAGAGTAGCATTCAGCAGTCAGTAGGGCAAAAATGAAATAAGTGCATCAGAATATGTAATAAAGTGGATTTAGGGGATCAAATTTCTCAAATTTCAATGGAAAGAATACAAACAACTAGTGAAAGGAAGAAGGCAACAATTGTTAAGGCAGAAAATACTCTTAGTGGCATTGTACCTATTATCCCAAATGTAATAGCATTTTCCATAAAACCTAAGGAACATTTTATAAAATGTGTTTTCCTTTTCATTCATAGTTAAATCAGATGAACAAATCAGACCATTGAGTCCAATTCAAAGACCTTTAATGATTCTGTGAAAGAAAAACAAAAAAGACAAGAAATTCTTTAGAAACAAATTAATTTTAGAATATGAACAAATTAACTTATGATTGAATAATTATGTTTATAGTATCCTTCTTTATAATTGCCCCAAATTGGAAGAATAAAATTTGCCTTTTATTGATTTTGTGAACAAACAACCTTAAAAACCAAAACCAAAACAAAAATGAATGGATTATTTTCCAATGTTAATACACAATGGGTCATCAAGGTATAAAAGACATGGAGGAAACTTACATGCATATTGTTAGTCAATTAAATCAATTTTGAACGGCTGTGCATGTGTTGGGTAAAGTATATGTAGGAATTCTCTGTAACTTCTGATGAACTAGGCTCTAAAAATAAATTCATGTTAAAAAAGTTATGCCACAATATATTAATCAAAATTATCTTATAAATATGAAAGAAACTTGAGAGATTTTTCTAGAGAAACCAGAAGAAAATTACATCAAAGGTGTTTCCACATCCCAAAGAGTATTTTTTTAAATGCTTTTCTTAGGAAAATGAACAGATATTATTATGGAGAAAGGACCTTATTATAGGATTATATGAAAAAAGAAGATAATTAAGATTCTGAGGACTTTTAGAATATGGAAATATTGCAAGAAGTTAAAACCATCCTGGAGGCTTGGTAACATAAGGACAAAGAATAGAGAAAAAGAAAAAAAGGCAATGAAATGATGTGGAGAACTTATAAAGGAATTTTCCAAATTACTAGCACATTAGCTACTAAATTATGATTAAGTTTTCTGTTCTGAAATGTCATAAAAACACATTTTTAATCCAAAGTTTGGAAAATACTATATTAAAATGAACTCCATTATTAACTGTTTGCTTTTCTTAATTTGTGAAAGAGAAAATTGCTCCTTCAGATTTAAGACAGTCACAAAAACCACACATGCTTTTTTCTTGCAAAACATTAAAATATTTGTAAGGAAAAATCATAGTGCTTTCTCTGTTTGTTAATGCTGTTCTCACAAATTTAGGACATTCACTTATGTCATGAGAAATTATGCATTAATAGTTAAAAAGTGATGTCTGAATGTTCAAAAATTTAAGTTTGAGCTGCATGTGCCTTTCAGAGAAGGAAATCCATTTACCCTTCAGTTTCCACTAATGACTTTCTATTTATTAATTTTCTGCATTAATGAGTTACTAATATTATATGTATATACATATATATATATATTTTTTTCTTCTTCTTCTTCTTCTTCCTATGGGTCTTGTAAATCTCATAAACTGTCTTAGCTCCGTATCTTGGTTCCCAACTCCCAGTCATCTTCCCTGGTCCAGACACTTGTGTTGTTGCAGCAGAATGGTTGCCTTTGCATCCACACAGGTCTCCTGGTTGAGTCACTCCTGCCCCAGAGCTAGGGTGAAAATCCAGGGATGAGGCAGAGGCAGTAATATTTTCCTTAGTGCCAGGCACTGTCGAGCTAAGGTTTCACCTATCAGAATCTTTTACATACATTGATGTTTATTACCCCTCCAACCTTAAAAATCCTCTGGAATATTAGGAAGAAAATTCTGTTCATTCCAGACCAAATTGGCTCTAGCAACATAGCTATTGGTTCTTCTCTTTGATTTGACTCAGCACAATGTTTTTCCAAGGAGTAAAGAGAAATGTTTATGTGTATGACTGACTGTGGTTTTTTCGTTTGTTTGTTTTTTGTTTGTGTGTGTGTGAAAGTGTAGTGAATGTAAATGTGTGTGTATGTGTGGTGTGTGTGTGGGTGTGGATATCAGTATATGAATGCTGCAGGGATTTGAGATATTGAGGTGATGTAAGGAAAGAACTTTTCGATCAAGGAAAACAACAGACAAACATTTACATAATTTGTAATTACTTTTGAATATATGGAGCCATGCAATCTTATTTTCAGTCTATGACTAAACTATATGTTAAGTGCACACTCAAAGTTATTGAATTAAAATTATCTAATTGCTAATTGTTTTAAAATTTTGTGTCTGTATCTTATGTATTTATTTTTTTAACAGAGTGCCTGACATCTGTAATATAGCTGTCAAATAAATTTAAAATAAATTTGATCCATGTTTTGATCAGTACATGACTAAAGACAAAAAGCATTGAAGAAATAATCATGGTTGTAAATGTGTAATTTTAGAAATCATATCCATTATCATAAGCTTAAGTATCTACCATCAGTAACTTGCTTTAAAGGAATAATTTCTACAGCTAATTAACACTTGCATAGTATGGGCAAATTATATACACTTCAGAGTTGATGAGATTATTAGACTGGAAGAAGAGAGAAAAATTGAATAGGTCCAGAGGAAACATGGGAGGTGAAAACTAGCTGTGAGAGACACAGTTTTACTAATACAGCAACAAATCTTTTGTAGTGGGAAATAAAGAAAATGTTTAAATTAAAGATATTTTTCTCCACCCAGCTTATGTGTTATATGTAATTATGATGCCCTGAAATCATTATGCCTATATTTCACACATTTACTATACATTTCACAATTGTTGAAGGAAGAAAAAAATTACTTCTTGTGAAAACAATACATTTGGGCGTACACATTATTAATAGTACTTGGAAATCCAAGTCGTTATTCCACTGAGATTTTCATATTTAGAGAATTCAGTCAGGAAAATGGGCAGAGCAAACTAAAGTTTGTCAAGTGTCCTCTTTCCTTCCATAGGAAAATGGAAGAGAAGACACAACCTTGCTCTCAGAAAAGGAATTTCTACCTCAGTTCATAGTTAGCTTCAGAGGAAACCACCACCATTTGAACTTCTCTCTTCTTTCAGTAGGTAGCCCCAGGTATGCAGGGAACTGAACACCTGTGCTCCTTTCACTAGGTTGCTATTAACACAACTCCTCCTACTCTTACTAGTGGGCAGGTAATGTGGCAAAGTTTTTGAAGATTTGAATGTAGACGTCAGAAGCTTAGAATCAATTTCTTATTGATCAACCTGAATAAGTTCTCTGAAATCCTAATGATGAAATCAACTGCTACAACATTTAAGTTGTATAATATATAATATATATTATTTATACACACACATACTTAGAATGTTATATGGATTATGTCCAATATCACACAACTTGACTATCAAAAGTGGATCTTTGAAATAAAAAGTTAAATTCCTCACAATCACAAAGCACCTGCCACATCACATGTCTTCTGGACAACTCTAAATGAGATCATATTCTAATCACAGTAACTCTAATGAATGAGTGGATGGAAATAAGGAGTCAATGTCTTAGAACCTGCACCACACACACATACACACTACACAGTATATACACAAACACACTAAACAGAACATGTATATATATATATATATGTATAAAACATATATATGTACACATACATACACATAATATATATCCAACATATATCTAGTATTTTCTGTGATTGACAGTAATGATTATGTTGTGGAGCCAGTTCAGTTTATGGCTCATTTTGCAGTAATAATATCAGACTCTGAAGTAAAAATAGTAAAATGTATTCTGTTACCACCCAGTTTTTCTTCTACATCCCTTCACATCTATATATTATATAAGGTTAGTAAAAAAAATGTGTGTTAGCATGGAGTGAACCAATTCTCTATTACACAGAAATCTACACTTCAAAATCAGATGCTTTCAGATATGCAAAAATCTTGATTTAAGATAATTTTAGACAAATTGTACAAACTTTCTGAACTTCATATTCTTGTCTATCAAGTAAACAAACAAACAAAAAAAACCCCAAAACTAGCCTGTCAGTTTGCATAAGCTCTAATCAGTTAATTAACCATTATCTATTTGGGGGCAAATATTGTGCTAAGTGAAAAAAAAACTCAAATCATTGCACTTTTCACTAAAATTTCCATGTAGTATGATATTTATCTTGTTCTCCCATAGTAAGATTTTAAATAAATAATTATTGGAAATTGAAAAACATTTGGTCAATTAGATAATACAGTAAAATTTAAAAATTAATCAGTTGCATAGCTTTATCAACATCTTGCTTTAAAATATTAATTCCCTTTCATTCTTTATAGCCCACACTATATTCTGATCTTCTAACTAATCAATGTTCATTTGCCAAATTAATGAAAAAGTATTTTTAATGTTTGAAAACATGAAATCTAAGCCCATTTTAATATATGGTATCAGTTTAAGCATTTCATGAAATACTGAACACATAAATATACACACAATAGAGAACATTTCTATTCAAAGTTCCTTAAGAATGACAGAGATTCAGAGATTGTCATTTAAAATGGTCCTGATTTCTAGCAGTATCCTGTGCATTAGCAAAAGAGGCCACTTTTGTTAGATTGATTTCCTAGTATTTTATTTGTTTATTTTTTTGAGGCTATTGTGAATGGGGTAGTTTTCCTAATTTCTCTTTCAGAAGATTCATCACTTATGAATAAAAATATTCATTAGGGATATTGGTCTGAAGTTTTCTTTCCTTGATCTGTAATTGTCTGCTTTTTGTATCAGGGTGATATGAGCTTCATAGAATGAGTTTGGAAGGGTTCCTTCCTTTTCTATTTCATGGAATATTTTGAGGAGTATTGTAATGAGTTCTTCTTTAAAGGTCTTGAAGAACTTTCTGAGAATCCATCTAGTCTAGGACTTTTCTTGGTCAGTAGGCTTTTGATTTCTATTTCATTAATCAGTTACATTGTATATGTCCTCCAGATTCATTTTGGGTGAAACATTTGTCTTTACAAACAGGTCAATGTCTTCAAGGTTTTCTATTTTGTTGGAGTATAGATTTTTAAAATAGTTTCTAATTATGTTTTGTATTTCAAAAGTGTCTGTTGTGATATTTCCTTTTTTATCACAATTTTAGTAATTTGAGTTTTCTTTCTCCTTCTCATCATTAGTGTGGCTAAGGGTTTATCAATTTTGTTTATTTTTTCTATGAGCCAATTTTTTGTTGTCGATTTTTCTTTTATATCAATTTCAGCTCTGATTTTAGTTATTTCGTGTCTTCTACTACTTTTGGTGTTGGTCTCTTCTTATTTTTCTACAGCTTTCAGTTGTAATATTAGGTTGCTTATTTGTTGACTTTTTCTTCTTTTATTAATGCACTCCATGCAATGAATTTTCCTCTTACTACTGCTTTCATAGCATCCCAGAGATTTTGATATATTGTATCATTGTTCTTGTTTACCTATAAGAATTTTTTTCTTATCTCCCCCGATGCCTTCTGTTATCCATGCACCATTCAATACCATATTATTTAGTCTCCAGGAGTACTTTTTAAAGATTTTATCATTTATTTCTAATTTCATTCTGTTATGATCTGATAGAATACAAGATAGTATCTCTATTTTGTATTTGCTAAGAGTATCTCTGTGGCATAACATATGGTCTATTTTAGAGAAGGATCCATGTGCTGCTGAGAAGAAAGTGTATTCACTTGTTGATGGATGGAATATTCTACATATGTCTGCTGAGTGTAAATTATTGATTGTGTTATTGAGTTCTATGTTTTCTTTCTTCAATTTTTGTTTGGAAGATCTTTCCAATAGTGAAAAATGTGTGTTAAAGTCACCTAGTATTATTGTGTTGTGGTCTATTTGGCTCCTGGAATTGAGAAGGATTTGTCTGACATACATGGATGTGCTATGTTTGGGGCATAAATATTTATGATTGCTATGTTTTGCTGATTTATGCTTCCCTTAAGCAGTATGAAATGTCCTTTATCACTTCTAAATATCTTTGGTTAGAAGTCCACTTTATCTGATATGAGGATGGAAACCCACACTTTTTTACTGAGTCCATATGCATGATATGTTTTTTCTCATCCTTTCATCTTTAGTCTGTGGGTATCTTTTTCTATGAGATGAGTCTCTTGAAGACAGCATGTTGTTGGGTCTTTCTTTTTAATCCAATCTCCCAGTCTATGGCTTTTGATTGATGAGTTTAGACCATTAACATTCAGGGTTATTATTGAGATATGACTTGTATTTCCAGTTATTTTGGCTTATTTTTTGGTTTTTAATTTGACTTGGTTTCTCCTTTAATTGACTATTCCTTTAGGGTAGTGCCTCCTTTTGCTGACATACATTATTGTTTTTCATTTCTTCCTCATGGAATATTTTGCTGAGAATGTTCTGTAGTGTAGGCTTTCTATTTGTAAAATCTTTAAGCTTTTGTTTGTCATGGAAGGATTTTATTTTATTGCCAAATCTGAAGGTAAGTTTTGCTGGTTATAAGATTCTTGGTTGGCATCCATTTTCTTTCAAACTTGAAATATATTGTTTCAGGCCCTTCTAACTTAGGGTTTGGACTGAGAAATCTGCTGATACCCCTATTGGTTTCCCCCTATATGTAATCTGATACTTTTGTCTAACAGACTTTAAAATTCTATGATTATTTTGAATGTTAGGTATTTTCATTATAATGTGCTTTGGTGTGGGTCTGTTGTAATTTTGTGCATTTGGTGTCCTGTAAGCCTCTTGTACTTGATTTTTCTCTTCATTCTTCAGATTTGAGAAATTTTCTGATATTATTTTATTGAATAGATTATTCATTCCTTTGGTTTGTTTCTCTGTGCCTTCCTCAATCCCAATAATTCTTAAATATGGTACTTTCATGGTATCCCTTAATTCTTGAAGGTTCTGATCATGATTTTTTACTATCTTTTCTGTTTGGTCAATTTTGTTTTCAACATTACATATTTTGTCTTCTTTGCCTGCGGCTCTGTCTTCTAAGTGATCTACTCTGTTGCTTGTTTTCTATTGAATTTTTAATTTGGCTTACTGTTTCCTTCATTCCAAGAATTTCTACTTTTTTTTCAGAATCTCTCTATATTGAAAGGATCTTTTGCTTCCTGCATTTGATATTTTAACTGTTTATTGATGTGATTCTTCATTGCCTGCATTTACTCTTTTCTCCTCATTTGCTTCTTGGATCATTTTAATTATATACATTCAGCAGTTTCTTTATGACAGTTCTTCTACCATTCTGTCTTTGGATTCTAGTAATATAGCATCTAGGTTTGTTTGGAACTCTCTATTCCTCTATTTTTTCATGTTGTTCATGTATGTTTCCCTCTTGCAGTGCAAATCTGAGGTATTGCAGTTTCCCCTCTGTATGCTTATAGTGTCCCTGCAGGTTTCCAATACCTCACCTTAAGGTGGAACATCAATAGTAGCAGCATACAATACAAGCAATATGCATCCTTAACCCAAATAGTTCCTATTAAGATATTAAGAGTATTGTCTTAATAAATGGAGATGATGAGTTTGATTATTATCCACAGCATAAATAATAGGTTTGCAATAATGATTGCAATTTCTAATGGTGGACAAAGAGGATGGGGATGGGTATAGGATGTAATGTTAATGAGATAAGAAATTAGTCTACAGGGGTACTACATCATAGGAATAGGGAAAATGGAATTAAAAAAAATGGTTGTTAGCATGAGAAAATGGAGAAAAAGTCTCCAAGGAAACAGAAAGATAAGAGGAAAATAGCGTGAGAAATACAATAAGAAAAGAAGAAAAGTAGGAAAAATAGTAGGTATAATAGGAATAATCATAATACCAGTATTAAAAAAAATTTTCTACAATGAAACTCTATGGTACAGTTCAAACCTCCTAGTCTTCAGTAGCTTGATGCCTGAGAGGTAATTGATAATGTGGTTTCCCAAGAAGGGATCTGTCCCACTAGGGCTGGTGGACTTCAGGTCAGAAATGATCCATGATAGTGGCAGAGGCAACCTCACCTGATGGTAGATGATCAGTTAGACAGCGTGGGACACAGGCACTAGACTGTTGGCTGGGCCTGATTGCAACAAGAGACTGTGGGCACTGGGCCAAGTCAAGGAGCTGCAGATGTGCATGGGCCAATTTGTTCATTTTTGATGTTTCAGATAAGAGGAATCATAAAATATTTGTTTCTTTGTATATTAGTAATTTTAATGGATTAAGTTTTTTAAAAAAATTATTGGTTCTTTTTAGTTTTACATGACAATAGAATCCATTTTGACATAATTATAAAAGCATGGAATATGTCTTCTTCTAATTCAGTCTGAGTACCTGTCCTTCCATTCCCCTCCCCTCCTCCTCCCTGCCTTCCACTCTACTGATCTGTCATTTACCCATAGTTATATTTTAAAATAATTTCTGATGGATGTACACCATGTGGAGATTCAGTGATACACTCTATATGGACATAGAAGAGTTATGTAGGATTCATTCTACTGTCTTTCCCACTCCCCTCTCCCTCCCCCTGCCTATTGTGAGTCAGCACCCACATATCAGAGACAACATTCAGTATTTAGTTGTGGGGGATCAGTTTATTTCACTTAACTTGATAGTCTTCATTCCATCCATTTACCATAAAATGCCATAATTTAATTTTCTTTACGGATGAGTGATACTCCATTGTGTATATACACCACATTTCCTTTATCATTCATCTGTTGAATGGTATCTAGTTTGTTTCTATAGCTTGGCTATTGTGAATTATGCTGCTATAAACATTGATGCAGCTGCACCCTTATAGTATGCTGATTTTAACTTCCATGTATTATACAGAGTGGGATAACTAGATCAAGTGGTGGTTCCATTTCAAATTTTCTAAGGATTCTTCATACAACTTTTCAAAGTGATTGTACCAATTTGCAGTCCCACCAGCAATCAATGAGCTTGTCTTTCCCCCACATATTTGCTAACATTTATTGTTGCTTGTAGTCTTGAAATTGCCATTCTGACTACAATGAGATGAAATCTCAGGGTCGTTTTGATTTGCATTTCTCTAATAAATAGAGATGTCAAACATTGTTTCATCTATTTGTGACTTTATTTCTGCTTGTGAGACCTGTTTGAATAGTTATTTTGCCTATTTATTTATTGGGTTATTATTTTGTGTGTTGTCTTTTGAGTTTTTTGAATATCCTACTTATTAATGCCTTAGCTGAGGAGCAGTTGGCAAGATTTTGTCCCATTCTGTAGGCTCTCTCTTCATGCTTTTGATTTTATCCTTTTTGGGGAGAAAGCTTTTTAATTTGATGTCATACCATTTATTGATTTTTAAATTTTACTTCTTGTGCTTTAGAGTATTGTTAAGGGAGTTAGTTCCTGAGTTGATATGTTGCAGTTTGGGGCCTATTTATTCTTCTAGGAGGTACAGGAGTTCTTGTCTAATTCCTAGGTTTTTGATCCACTTTGAGTTGGGTTTTCTTCAGGGTGAGAGATAGGGGTTAAATTTTATTCTACTACATGTGGATTTCCAGTTTTCCCAGCAACAATTGTTAAAGAAACTATCTTTTTCCAATGTGTTTTTAGCACCCTTGTTGTTTTCCATTGTGAAGTTGTTGTCAAAACTTCATGCCTCATTTTAGTTTAATTATATTCTATTCTACACCATATTCTGTTTATCCATTCTCTATTGACAGACACTAGTTGATTTCACCTTTTGGCTATTGTGAATAAAAGTGCAGTGAATATTGGTATACCAGGACCTATTTGAATTTCTGACTTTAACTATTTGAAGTATATTATTATGAACATATAACAACTGTATGTTTAACTTTTTAAAAATCCACTAAACTGTATCTGTAGATGATGCATCACTAGAAATGTTTCAAATACTTATATCCTCACCAGCACTATTTTCTATGTGTATGTTTAACGATTTTAATAACCATTCAAGCAATCATGTAATGTTATTTTATTGTGGTTGTGGCTTGCATTTCCCTAATAACTAATGATGCTCAGAATCTTTTTATGTTCTATTGTTCTTTTCTAAGTCATCTTTGAAGAAAGGCCTTCAGGTCTTCTAATTATATTTAAATGAGATCACTGTCCTTTGCGTTGAGTTGTACAAATTCTTTAGGTTCTTGACAATAGTTACTTTTCAGGTATATCATCTACAAATAGCTTCCCCTGTTCTGTGAGTCATATTTTCGCTCTTTAATGGTGTTCTTTGATGTACAGGCAGTATTTTTATTTTTTATGGAGATCAATTTGTGTATATATTTTGATGCTCTTACTCTAAGTGTTGAATTCATTAACAAATAAAGACCATAAAGATTTAGCTGTATATTTTCTTCTAAGATTTTTTATAACTTTAGATATTTGAGGTTATCTGTCCATTTTTAGTTCATTATTTTGCATTGTCATATAGAAGTCTAATATCAGCCTTTTTTTGCATGGGGGAATTTAATCGTTTAGCATTATATTTTGAAGAGTGTATTCTACATTGAATAGACTTTCCACACTTTGCAAAAATGGGTGTGTGCGCATGTGTGTGTGTAATGCTTATATATGGGATCCACAATCTATTTTATTGGTGTATACAACTAATCCAGTGTCAATCAGATTTATGCATTATTCATGGAGTTTTGTTGTAAGGTTTAAATTTGGTGATTACAAGTCCTTCAACATTATTTCTTTTCTTTTTTTTTTCCTATTTTAACTCATATATTTAAGGAATATATACATTATACAGTACCCTGGAAAATACAGACTCTGCAAGTATTTAAACATATGGTAAAACATTTAGATAGCAGTTTTAAAATGTATGAAAAAGTTTTGTTTTTTTTTACAAGGTTTGAACATTTTTTTTTTATTGTAAACAAATGGGATACATGTTGTTTCTCTGTTTGTACATGGCGTAAAGGCATACCATTTGTGTAATCATAAATTTACATAGAGTAATGTTTGATTCATTCTGTTATTTTTTTCCCTTCCCTCCCACCCCTCCCACCCCTCTTTTCCCTCTATACAGTCCTTCCTTCCTCCATTCTTGCCCCCCTCCCTAAACCTAACTCTAACCCTAACACTAACCCCTCCAACCCCCCATTATGTGTCATCATCCACTTATTAGCGATATCATTCTTCCTTTGGTTTTTGGGATTGGCTTATCTCACTTAGCATGATATTCTCCAGTTTCATCCATTTGCCTGCAAATGTCATAATTTTATCATTCTTTCTGGCTGAGTAATATTCCATTGTATATATATATACCACATTTTCTTTATCCATTCATCAATTGAAGGACATCTAGGTTGGTTCCACAATCTGGCTATTGTGAACTGAGCAGCTATGAACATTGATGTGGCTGTATCTCTGTAATATGCTGATTTTAAGTCCTTTGGGTATAGGCCAAGCAGTGGGATAGCTGGGTCAAATGGTGGTTCCATTCCAAGTTTTCTAAGGAGTCTCCATACTGCTTTCCAGAGTGGCTGCACTAATTTGCAGCCCCACCAGCAATGCATGAGTGTACCTTTCTCCCCACATCCTCACCAACACCTGTTGTTGCTTGTATTCTTGATAATCGCCATTCTAATTGGGGTGAGATGGAATCTTAGGGTGGTTTTGATTTGCATTTCTATTATTACTAGAGATGTTGAACATTTTTCCATATGTTTGCCGATTGCTTGTAGATCTTCTTCTGTGAAGTGTCTATTCATTTCCTTAGCCCATTTGTCGATTGGATTATTTACATTCTTGGTGTAGAGTTTTTTGAGTTCTTTATAGATTCTGGAGATTAGTGCTCTATCTGAAGTATGATTGGCAAAGATTTTCTCCCACTCTGTAGACTCTTTCTTCGCATTGCTGATAGTTTCCTTGGCTGAGAGAAAGCTTTTTAGTTTGAATCTATCCCAGGTATTAATTCTTGCTTTTATTTCTTGTGCTATGGGAGTCCTGTTAAGGAAGTCTGGTCCTAAGCCGACATGTTGAAGCTCTGGACCTACTTTTTCTTCTATAATCTGCAAGGTCTCTGGTCTAATTCCGAGATCCTTAATCCATTTTGAGTTTAGTTTCATGCATGGTGAGAGATATGGGTTTAGTTTCATTCTGTTGCATATGGATTTCCAATTCTCCCAGCACCATTTGTTGAAGAGGCTATCTTTTCTCCATTGCATATTTTTGGAACCTTTGTCTAGTATGAGAAAATTGTATTTATTTGAGTTTGTGTCCATGTCCTCTATTCTGTACCATTGATCCACCTTTCTATTTTGGTAACAATACCATGCCATTTTTGTTACTATTGCTTTGTAGTAGAGTTGAAGATCTGGTATTGCGATACCCCCTGCTTCACTCTTTCTGCCAAGGATTGCTTTAGATATTCTGGGTTTTTTATTCTTCCAGATGAATTTCATAATTTCTTGCTCTATTTCTGTAAGGTACATCATTGGGATTTTAATTGGAATTGCATTGAATCTGTATAGCACTTTTGGTAGTATGGCCATTTTGACAATATTAATTCTGCCTATCCAAGAACATGGGAGATCTTTCCATCTTCTAAGGTTTTCTTTAATTTCTTTCTTTAGTGTTCTGTAGTTCTCATTGTAGAGGTCTTTCACCTCTTTTGTGAGATTGATTCCCAAGTATTTTATTTTTTTCAAAGCTATTGTGAATGGGGTAGTTTTCCTAATTTCTCTTTCTGAAGATTCATCGCTTATGTATAAAAATGCCTTCGATTTATGTGCATTGATCTTATATCCCACTACTTTACTGAATTCACTTATGAGTTCTAAAAGTTTTCTGGTGGGATTTCCTGGTTCCTCTAAGTATACAATCATATCATCAGCAAATAGGGATAGTTTGAGTTCTTCTTTTCCTATTCGCATCCCTTTAATTTGTTTGGTCTGTCTAATTGCTCTGGCTACAGTTTCAAGGACGATATTGAAAAGAAGTGGTGAAAGAGGGCATCCCTGCCTTGTTCCAGTTTTTAGAGGGAATGCTTTCAGTTTTTCACCATTTAGAATGATATTAGCCATGGGCTTAGCGTAGATGGCCTTTACAATGTTAAGGAATGTTCCCACTATCCCTATTTTTTCTAGTGTTTTGAGCATGAAGGGATGCTGTATTTTATCAAATGCTTTTTCTGCACATATTGAAATAATCATGTGATTCTTGACTTTAAGTCTATTGATATGGTGAATTACATTTATTGATTTCCTGTTGTTGAACCAACCTTGCATCCCTGGGATGAAACCCACCTGATCATGGTGCACTATCTTTTTAATATTTTGTTGAGAATTTTTGCATCGATGTTCATTAAGGATATTGGGCTGAAATTTTCTTTCCTCGATGTGTCTCTGTCTGGTTTAGGTATCAGGGTAATATTGGCTTCATAGAATGAGTTTGGGAGGGTTCCCTCCTCTTCTATTTTATGGAATACTTTGAGAAGTATTGGAATGAGCTCTTCTTTAAAGGTTTTGTAGAACTCGGCTGAGAACCTATCTGGTCCTGGACTTTTCTTTGTTGGTAGGCTTTTGATGACTTCTTCTATTTCATTACTTGAAATTGGTCTATTTAAATTGTGTATGTCCTTCTCGTTCAGTTTAGGCAATTCATATGTCTCTAGAAACCTGTTGATGTCTTCAAAATTTTCTATTTTGTTGGAGTATAGATTTTCAAAATAGCTTCTAATTATGTTTTGTATTTCAACTGTGTCTGTTTTGATATTTCCTTGTTCATTCTGAATTTTAGTGATTTGGGTTTTCTCTCATCTTGTCTTTGTTAGTGTGGCTAAAGGTTTATCAATTTTGTTTATTTTTTTGAAGAACCAACTATTTATTTTGTCAATTTTTTGTATTGTTTCTTTTGTTTCAATTTTGTTGATTTCAGCTCTCAGTTTAACTATTTCCTGTCTTCTACTACTTTTGGTGTTGGTCTGTTCTTCTTTTTCTAGGGCTTTGAGCTGTGGTGTTAGGTCATTTATTTTTTGAGTTTTACTTCTTTTATTAAATGCGCTCCATGAAATAAATCTTCCTCTAAGTACTGCTTTCATAGTGTCCCGGAGATTTTTGATATGATGTTTCTTTGTTCTCATTTACCTCTAAGAAATTTTTAATTTCCTTCCTAATATCTTCTGTTATCCATTGATCATATAATAGTGTATTGTTTAATCTCCAGGTGTTGGAGTAGTTTCTGTTTTTTACTCTTTCATTTATTTCTAACTTCAATCCATTATGATCTGGTAGAATACAAAGTAGTGTCTCTATCTTCTTGTATTTGCTGACATTAGCTTTGTGGCATGATATATGGTCTATTTTAGAGAAAGATCCATGTGCTGCTGAGAAGAAAGTGTATTCACTCTTGGTTGGATGGTATATTCTATAAATGTCTGTTAAGTCTAAATTATTGATTGTGTTATTGAGATCTATGGTTTCTTTGTTCAATTTTTTTTGGAAGATCTGTCCAGTGCTGAGAGAGGCTTGTTAAAATCACCTAGTATGATTGTGCTATGGTCTATTTGGTTTCTAAATTTGAGAAGAATTTGTTTAACATACATGGATGAGCCACTGTTTGGGGCATAGATGTTTATGATTGTTATATCTTGCTGATTTATGCTTCCCTTAAGCAGTATGAAATGTCCTTCTTTATCCCTTCTGACTAACATTGGCTTGAAGTCCACATTATCTGAAATGAGGATGGATACTCCAGCTTTTTTGCTGAGTCCATGTGCATTGTATGTTTTTCCCCATCCTTTCACCTTTAGTCTATGGGTATCTCTTTCTATGAGGTGAGTCTCTTGCAGGCAACATATTGTTGGATCTTTCTTTTTAATCCAATCTGCCAGTCTATGTCTTTTGATTGATGAGTTCAGCCATTAACATTCAGGGTTATTATTGAGATATGATTTGTATTCCCGGTCATTTGGTTCATATTTAAAATTTTATTTATTTATTTATTTATTTTTTGACACATCTTGGTTCCTCCTTTATTTGACAGTTCCTTTAGGATAATTCCTCCCTTTGGTGATTTGCTTCTTTGTTTTTTATCTCTTCCTCATGAAATATTTTGCTGAGAATGTTCTGTAATGCTGGCTTTCTTTTTGTAATTCTTTTAGCTTTTGTTTATCATGGAATGATTTTATTTCATCGTTAAATTTGAAGGTAAGTTTTGCTGGGTATAAGATTCTTGGTTGGCATCCATTTTCTTTCAGAGCTTGAAAAATGTTTGTCCAGGACCGTCTAACTTTTAGGGTCTGGATTGAAAAATCTGCTGATATCCATATTGGTTTCCCCCTGAATGTAATTTGGTTCTTTTCTTTCACAGTCTTTAAAATTCTGTCTTTATATTGTATGTTAGGTGTTTTCATTATAATGTGCCTTGGTGTGGGTCTGTTGTAATTTTGTGTATTTGGAGTCCTATAAACCTCTTGAACTTGATTTTCCATTTCATTCTTCAGATTTGGGAAATTTTCTGATATTATTTCATTGAATAGATTGTTCATTCCTTTGGTTTGTTTCTCTAAGCCTTCCTCAATCCCAATAATTCTCAAATTTGGCCTTTTCATGATATCCCATAGTTCTTGGAGATTCTGTTCATGATTTCTTACCATCTTCTCTGTTTGTTCAACTTTGTTTTCGAGATTAAATATTTTGTCTTCAATATCTGAAGTTCTGTCTTCCAGCTGTTCTATCCTATTGGTTATGCTTTCTATGGAGTTCTTAATTTGGTTTATTGTTTCCTTCATTTCCAGGATTTCTGTTTGTTTTTTTTTCAATATCTCTAACTCTTTATTGAAATGATCTTTTGCTTCCTGAATTTGCTCTGTTAACTGTCAATTGGTGCGATCATTCAATGCCTGCATTTGCTCTTTCATCCCATCATTCAATGCCTGCATTTGCTCTTTCATCTCATCGTTTGCTTCCCTGATCATTTTAATTATGTACATTCTGAACTCCCCTTCTGTCATTTCTTCTGCAATGCTGTTGTTGGATTTTATTGATGTAACATCTAGATTTGTTTGGGGCATTTTCTTCCCTTGTTTTCTCATATTGTTCAGGAATCAGTGGGTCATTAAGATATTGCAGATTTCCTCTATTGACTTATAATGTCCCCGAAGATTGCTAGTATATCCCCTCTTATCCTTCAGTAGCCTGAAGTCTTGGAGGAAGTTGATAATGTGGAGCTCCATGAAGAAGCTGCCTCTCTAGGAGTGGTGACCTTCAGGTGGTGTATATTCCCTGCTAGTGGGCAGAGGTGCCTCCACTTGTTGACCAATGTTCATCCAACGGGGAACTAGGCTGTGGGCTGAGGCAAGGCCTGTTTGTGCCTGTGTCTCTGATTTTACCGTCCCTGTGGGAAAACCTCCCCCGACAGGGAAGACTCACCCGGTGGGGAGGTCTAGCTGGTCAGTTGCCCTCCTAGAGGTTCCCCTCAATCTACAACTACCGCCTGGCCTGGCTTGTCTTCCTCTGCAACGCTCCCAGGGGCCCAGACCTACCTCCTGGGCCTGGGAGCCTCACCCTTCGCAGGCGAGTCTCCTTAGGCTGCCTCTCCCAGAGGATCTGCCCGCAGTCCTGGAAACTTCACTCCGCTCCTAGGCGTGTCTCTGTGTGGCTCTTCCAGCAAGAAGCCACCTAGCTCCTGGGACCCTGCTCTGCCCCTAATCGCCTGGCTATGCGGCCCCTCCTCTGAGCCGCCACCTGGAGCCCCATACAATAGCTCTGAGACCCAGAGACCCACCACACACCTCTTCCTCCGGACAGCGGCCCGGTTTCCGACGCAGTCACTAGGAGTCCAAGCAACTCACTTTGCGTCTCCTCCTCCCGCCAACCGCCCGTAGCCCTAGGCAGTCACTCCGAGTCCAAGTGACCCACCCTGTTCCTCCTGCTCCTCCTTGGGGTAGCCCCCCCGGTGTTCAGGAACGGTGGCTCTGAGACCAAGTGACCCACCGCGCTCCTCCTCCAGGCAGGCCACCAGTGTTCTGGAGTGGTCGTTCTGAGTTCAAACAGTTCGCCATGCAGCTCCTCCTCTGGCAACCGCCTGTGGCTCTGATGCAGTCACTCCTAGACCAAGCGACCTGCAGCGCTCCTCCTCTTCCTCCGGGCAACCTCCCAGTGTTCATGAGTGCTCGCTCTGAGTTCAAACAGCTCGCCACACAGCTCCTCCTCAGGCAGCCGCCTGTGGCTCTGATGCAGTAACTCCTAGACCAAGCGACCTGCCACGCTCCTCCTCTTTCTCCGGGCAACCCCCCGGTGTTCAGAAGCGATCATTCTGAGTCCGAACAGCTCGCCATGCAGCCTCTCCTCAGGCAGCCGCCTGGAGCCCCAGTGGTTGCTCCGAGTCCCAGCGCTGTGCTGAGCCACCTCCTCTACGATTATCCCAGTTGTCCGTGTTTACCGCTCCTGTGGGAAGAGGGGTGTCTCGCCGAGCAACTCTACTTCACAAAGTTCCCTGCGTTCCGGGGCTACCGCCCCATCTGGGACGCCTCCCCAGTGGGAGAGACTCACCCAGTGGCTTTTAGTTGGTCCCAAGTCTCTCACTATCTCCTCTTTTGAATCTTGCGTCCTGGAGCAATGTGAAATGCAGCCGCCCTCTAGTCTGCCATCTTCCTTTTATGGGGTTTATGAACAAAATGTTTGGAGGTGCTTCACCATTGCCCCAAAGAACATTTCAGGAATATTTCCCAAATGAGGGAACTTGGTTTCTGAGCAAGCAACCACCGACTTTTTTCAAGGCAAGCCTGTGAGTCCTTCTTTCCAGAATGATGCAGCAATGAAACAACACAAGGTCGAATTAATATTTCATGGTCTACACACTCTTCTCCATCATTCGCTCCTGTATTTCAACAAATATTTAGTGAGCAAGTCCTGGTTTCAGACACTCTGCTGTGAGCAAGGTGGCCATGATCTTGCTCTCACAGTATTTAAAGACAGACTGAGGGGAAGCAGAGTGGTAAAAGTTTACAGTACAGCACTCTCTGCTCCGTGCTCCCTCAGATCTGGCAATATGTGTCCTGGAAGCAAAAAGAAGGGGCACCTGGCCCAGTCTGGGGAAAAGGAAGATTCAACATTATTTCTATTCCAAAACTCTTTTGGCTATAATGGTCCCCTTGCAATTCCAAATGAAATGGATAATCAGCTTCTCTATTTAAAAAATCAATGTTGAAAGACTGGAAACTTGGCTCAGTGGTAGGGTGCCTGTCTGTCATGTGCCTGTGGTCTGTGTTCAATTCCCACTAAATTTGCCAATAAAGAAAGAGAGAGAGAGAGAGAGAGAGAGAGATAGAAAGAAAGAAAGAAAGAAAGTAAGTTGAATATTAGAATTTTGAGAGCGATTGCAATTAATCTGCAGGTTGCTTTGGGTAATACTGCAAACTTAACAATATCATGTCTTTTAGTTCATGAAAATTGGGTCTGTTTCAATTTATTTAATTTCTTTAATTTCAGTAAAATTTTGTCCTTTTTTCAATGCAAAATATTTTTCATCCTTAGTGGAATCTGTTAAGAATTTATTTTTCATGTGCTACTACAGATGTAATTGCTTTCTTAACATCCATATTAAATTGTCCATACTGTAGTAGTGAGAAACATTTGATTTTTATGCTTTGATCTTGTATTTTGCAGCTTTATGACTTCATTAGTCTAGTGCCCCTCTTATGGAATATTTTTTGAAAAAAATATGTCAGTGAACAGAGAGTTTTACTACTTCTTATATTAAATATTGTTATTTATTCTTATTCTAATTGTTCTAACTAGACTTTCAGCAAAGTACTGAATAGTAATGATGAGTGTGGACATACTTGCTTTTTTCATGATGCTGGTTATAAGTTTTTCAATCCCCAGTACTGTATTTGATGTTAGTATTGGGTTTTATACTGAATCGTCTTCATGATGTTAAAGAAGTTTCTTTCTGTGCTGAGGTTTCAGGTGTTTTTTTTAGGAATGATCTTAGATTTTGCTAAATTATTTTTCTATGTCAACTATAATAATCACATATTATTTTACTGTTTCCTTAGTCATATTACTTGAAGTATTACATTGATTAACTTCTAATGCCAAACCATCCTTGAATTCCAGGCATTGTACATACATATAGTACATATATATATATTATGATTTTAAGAAAATTGGAAATATATTCTCATATGTAGAGTCTATCTTAGTTTTTCACTTAAAATTGTGTTGGTAACATATTATAAAAATGACTGGTCAGAATTTACAATATTCTGAGAAAATATTCTCTTTTTCTTTTTTTTCATCTTCTCATGTGTTATGTGGACATTTTCCTGTAATCTATTTAAATATTAACTTCTGTTGAAAAATAGGTTTCTTTGTGCATAAAGTCTGCTTAAAAATATAAAATATGATAAGCAACTATATGTGTGGAAAATCCAATAAAGTGGATTCTTTTAAATTTTAATTAAACTATCCAAATATTACAAACTATGGGAAAATCAAGAAAATTTTGTATTTATGTTAAAATATTATATTACTACTACTACCTCAGACTGTGTTATAACCGAAAACAAAACTTGAAAATTATTTCAGGACTTTTCTTGTTAAGATTAATGTAATATGCCTATGAAATAAAACAATTTGTTCACAAACTTTCTCTAATTATTTTCTATCAAACAAAGATGATTTGTTATCTCTAAACACACAAAGAAATTCAGTTATTAGGTAACACACAAAAATGAAAGAGGACCAAAAATTAGACAACACAAAATATTACTATGGGTACCTATAGCAAATAAGTTTGAAATACAAAGAAAATTAAATTATTTTTAATATTTTAATGTGTCAAGCTATAAATAAGAGTAAACAAAATAATTATGGGAACTTATTTCATTTTAATGAAAAATTTTTTGACCTCTATCCTTTAAAATGGAAGTGGAGTGTGGCGGGTTGTTGAGTACCAGGAGCTGAGAGCACTAATCTGATTTCTAGAAAAGCAACTAGTCCTACAGAAGGTAAAGAGAGAATTAAGGCTGCATACCTGATTGTAAGCATCCAAATAGATAGTTAGACGCATATAGATGCACCTATACTTCTGCATATACCTACATGTGTGTCTACATGTATTTGAATTTATGGTATATTTAATTTTTATACCCATATAAATGGACACCTCAGTCTATGCTTGTTGGAGTGCTTGGTGCATTAAGCATCTGTTACTTCCACTTTGTTCTTAGAGAATCCTGATCTACTCTTCATTTTTATCTTGACATTGCAAAGTGGAAGGGCACTCTCTTCTTTCTCCCTTTCTCCACCCCCCACAAAGAATTTTCCCCAGGTTTTTCTCTACAGTCCAAGCAATTGATAGTTTTCTTGTTCTATAAAAAGTTGTTTTTAATAGGCCCTGAAGATATTTTCAATTTTTAAAATTTTTTTTAAGAAAGTAAAACTTTCTTAATGATTTTATCATTTAGTACCACTAGAAGGTTTTCCACTTTCCTTTTCCTAACTATCTCTGTAGACTTCTCCACACTTTACACTTCAAATTATCATAGGGATAATTATGGGAGATGCACTTCTTTACACTTTTAACAAATATTTCTTTAGTTATAGGCAAGTTTCTGTTCATAGGCACCTCTGTTGTGCATGATGCAAAAATTTGGATTTATTATTGCTTGTGTTTGTTTGAATGGTTTAATGAGGATAGATAACACTGAAATTAACTCTTAAATGCTATTATGACTTTAAGGTTTTTTTCTAGGTCTCTTATGTGGAAAGTTTATTTTTCATTTTTAGCATACGGATGTAGAATTTCTCCTAATACACAGTCTATGTATATCTCCCATTCAATTTTGCATTTGTAATCTATGCTATTTGTTTTTTCATGACAGCAATTTACATTTTTAAATGGAAAGCCTATTTAGAAAAAATTACTACTAATTCATAATTTTATTAAATATTGTTCAGGGAATACTATTTACTATTTACATATATGTCATTTTTGCTGAATTTATGATTTTTGTACTTATGTGCTAAAATATACTTGATTTTGGTGATTGCTCATTTGCATTTGAAAAACTGCAATTCCTTTTTAGAATTCAGTTTTCTGATGTCTGCTTTTCTTGCTAAATCAGATCATGCTAAGCCTTATTCTTAATTTTTTCTATGTCCTTAAAATGGAAATGGGTTATTATAATGTTTCAACTGAGTATTTCGAACTTTTCAAATTAGTACTGTGGAAAAAAAAGAAAAGTTGTTTTGATTTAAATGATGGTATTGCCCTGCCACCTAGTGGATATTCTATTTTTAACCACTTAAAAGTTAAAAGAAAAAGTTTTCTCTCCTACTCTTTTATAGATGTATTTTGTACTACTACTGGAGTATGTGAAAGCAAATTTTACAATTGCCATATAATTTCACTTAGTATAAGACAACAAATGATGTCAAGTTGATAATATTTGTGGACATTAAAACCAATATTTGATTCCTATTTGGTCAAACTAAAATAAAAGTCAAAGATAAAATTTCCAATTTTTCATGTTGAAAAGAAAGAATAATGGACTGTAACTTTGGAGAGCTAGATTTATTTTTTTTTATTTTCTAATATCATTAGGTATGTTTCTCTGAAATACCGTTCAATTGTTCAAATTAGTGTTTATTATTTGCAGTACTTTGAAAAACTATTACATTCATTGTTTTTAATGGCATAGCTTAAAAGTTTGTCAATGCCTTATAAAGAGCAGTTTTTCAAAATGTGAAGAACAAAATGCAAAAAGGCATATCATTACTGTATCTACATAAATATGTGTGTGTGTGTGTGTGTGTGTGATTCTGTGTATATAATTCTCTGTGTGTCTGACTTTCCTTTATTTTTGTGTATCTGTAGGTATCATCTACCTATCTATCCATCCATCAATTACCTATCGGTATTGAAATTATTGCTTCTCTTCAAACTTTCTCTTTCAAATGTGGAGTAAAGAGAGGATTGTCTTATAACTGCTGTTAGGTACCACTAATGCACATTTCAGTTCTCTATTGACATTGGGTAAGAGGGAGCCTTTAATAACAACCACCTTCACATGGACACTACGAAATTCCCAATTAAATCCAGGAATACTGCACACATTACATATTTTAAAATTGAAATAAAAATTTGTGTACAGATTTTGTACAGAATTTTAAGACTTCACTTCCATGGAGAGTGACAAGCATAGGACATTGCATATGCTTTAGCCTCATAATAGGTACACCTGAGCTACAGTTGTCGATATCCTCATCAGAAATTGGTATTTTTAAATGTCAAAAATATTGTGTTAAAGTTAAATATCATTACTCACTCACCAATTGAGTAGTGATACCTCATTAGGACTTTAATTTGAGTTTCTAGGATGAGCACAATTTCTGAGCATCTTTTCAGTGATCATTGGCCATTCATAAAATTTATCTCTGTTAAAAATCATCCATTTTAAAGTGTTTTTCACATTACTGCATTATTAATATTAATTTTTATTTCATTTAAATTTCCCAGGACATAAAATTGACCACTTTAAACCCTTTTGACTGTACAAATTAGTGACAATAAAAAAAATCACATTGCTGCACATTCATCACTACTATCTCCAGAACTTTTCCAACATCAAAACCTGGAAATCTGTACCCATTAAAGCATAACCTTTCATTTCTTTCCCCTTTTGCCAGAAAAAAATTCTAGTTTTTGTCTATATAAATTTGACTTTTTCTTTTTTGCTTTGCATTTTTATTAGTTTGTTTTAATTATACATAATATCAAGGTTCATTTTGATAAGATTTTCACATGGATGGAATATAATTCGCTCTAACTCAGTCCCCATTACTTCTTTTTCTCTCCTCTCTACACTTGTTTCCTTTCCTCTACTCTACTTATCTTTCCTTTATTATTTTATACTTTAAAAATTTTTTACCTTGTTTTGATTTGCATTTTCCTAATTGCTAGAGAAGTTAAACATTTTTTCATATACTGGTCATTCATTTGTATTTCATCTTTTGAGAAGTGTCTGTTTAAATCTTTGGCCCATTTATTAATTGGGTTGTTTTATTTGGTGTTTATTTTTTGAGTTCTTTATATATTCTTGAAATTAGTGCCCTGAGGAACAGGTGACAAAGATGTTCTCCCATTCACTAAGCTCTTTATTGAAGCACACCACTGTTTCCTCTGCTGTGTAGAGCTTTTTAGTCTAATCATGTCCCACTTATTGATTCTTGGTTTTATTTCTTATACTGAACGGGTCTTGTTAATGAAACTGTTGCCAATATGTTGGATGATCAGCCGACATTTTATTACAGCAGTTTCTGAGTTTCTGGTCTAATTTCTTGGTCTTTGATCCACTTTGATATGATTTTCATGCAGGGTGAGAGACAGGAATCTAACTTCAATCTTCTACATACAGATATCCAGTTTCCCAGTGTCTTTTGTTTAAAAGGCTCTCTTTGCTTCCACATAAGTTTCTGGCACCTTTGTCACTTATCAGATGACTGTGTCTAAGCAGGTTTGTCTCTTTGTCTTCTATTTGATTCCATTGATCTTCTTGTGTGCTTTGGTGCCAATACAATGCTGCTTTGGTTACTAAAGCTCTATAGTATAATTTGAGGTCTGATGTGATGTTTCCAGTATCACTCTTTCGATCAGGATTTCTTTGACTATTCTAAGTCTCTTATTCTTCCAAATAAATTTTAGAAATGTTTTCTTTTTCGTTCTATGAAGAATATCATGGTTATTTTGGTGGGAATAGCATTAAATCTATATATCACTTTTGGTAGTATAACTATTTTTTTCTCTTTTTTATTTGATCTTTTTACACATACATGACAGATGAGTGTATCTTGACATATTACACATACATGGGATGTAACTTATTCTAATTAGGATCCCATTTTTGTGGATTGAACATAATGTGGAGTTACACTGATGGTATGCTCACATATGAAAGTTAGGCCTGGAGTATGACAATTTTGACTGTATTAAATCTGCCTATCCAGGAACATAGGCAATATTTTCATCCTCTAAGGTCTTCTTCAATTTCTTCTATTTTGATATTTCATTTATTCTATCCATATTATATTACTGTAATTTCTTTTTTCTGATTTTTTTTGGTAGTTCTATTTTTCATTATTGTAGAAAACATTATACTTTTTCCATAATGACTGTACCAAAATTTATATTCCTATCAGCAGTCTGTAAGGGTTTTATATACTCTCTTGTCTTCTTTTTATTTTTTTCTTGTATTGGGGATTTGTTTTTTTTTTTTCTTTCATTTCTTTTATTTATTTTTTTTATTATAAACAAATAGGATACATGTTGTTTCTCTGTTTGTAAATGGAGTAAAGGCATACCATTTGTGTAATCATAAATTTACATAGGGTAATGTTGTTTGATTCATTCTGTTATTTTTTCCCTCCCCCCACCCCTTCCACCCCTCTTTTCCCTCTATACAGTCCTTTCTTCCTCCATTCTTGCCCCCCTCCCTAACCCTAACTCTAACCCTAACACTAACCCCTCACACCCCCCATTATGTGTCATCATCCACTTATCAGGGAGATCATCCTTCCTTTGGTTTTTTGAGATTGGCTTATCTCACTTAGCATGATATTCTCCAATTGAATCCATTTGCCTGCAAATGCCAAAATTTTATCATTCTTTATGGCTGAGTAGTATTCCATTGTATATATATGCCACAGTTTCTTCATCAATTCATCAATTGAAGGGCATCTAAGTTGATTCCACACTCTGGCTATTGTGAATTGAGCAGCTATGAACATTGATGTGGCTGTATCTCTGTAGTATGCTGATTTTAAGTCCCTTGGGTATAGGACAAGGAGTGGGATAGCTGGGTCAAATGGTGGTTCCATTCCAAGTTTTCTAAGGAATCTCCATACTGCTTTCCAGAGAGACTGCACTAATTTGCAGCCCCACCAGCAATGTATGAGTGTACCTTTCTCCCCACATCCTTGCCAACACCTGTTGTTGCTTGTATTCTTGATAATCGCCATTCTAATTGGGGTGAGATGGAATCTTAAGGTGGTTTTGATTTGCATTTCACTTAATATTAGAGATGTTGAACATTCTTCCATATGTTTGTTGATTGCTTGTAGGTCTTCTTCTGTGAAGTGTCTGTTCATTTCTTTAGCCCATTTGTCAATTGGGTTATTTGTATTTTTAGTGTTGAGTTTTTTGAGTTCTTTATAAATTCTGGAGATTAGTGCTCTATCTGAAGTATGATTGGCAAAGATTTTCTCCCACTCTGTAGGCTCTTTCACCGAATTGCTGATAGTTTCCTTTGCTGAGAGAAAGCTTTTTAGTTTCAATCTATCCCAGTTATTTATTCTTGCTTTTATTTCTTGTGCTATGGGAGTCCTGTTGAGGAAGTCTGGTCCTAAGCTGACATGTTGAAGATCTGGACCTACTTTTTCTTCTATAATCTGCAGGGTCTCTGGTCTGATTCCGAGGTCCTTGATCCATTTTGAGTTTAGTTTTGTGCATGGTGAAAGATATGGGTTTAGTTTCATTCTGTTGCAAATGGATTTCCAATTTTCCCAGCACCATTTGTTGAAGAGGCTATCTTTTCTCCATTGCATATTTTTGGCACCTTTGTGTAGTATGAGAAAATTGTATTTATTTGGATATTGATTTTTGTCAATATGAATTTTACTCTTAAAAGTATCTCATATATGTAGATTCATGCAATATTTACCTTCTGTGTCTTATTTAAGTTAGCCTGATATGTTCCTGGCTCATCTGTATTGACATATGCATCTGTTGATAACGTTTGGGGTTCTTCCAATTTTGGCTATTTCTGTTAATAAAATTGGTCACAAATATCTGTAAAAGAATCTGCTTTTAATTAATTTGATATTTCCTGGAAGTGGAATTGCTGCATCATATTTTATTTCCATATTTAGTTATTGGAGAATCCATCACACATACTTCCATAGAAACTTTGATATTTTGCATTCCAAGAAGTAATTCAAGGACCTAATTTCTTCACATCCTTCCAAACATTTGATATTTTCCTTTATTCTTTCCTTCCTTCTATTTTTCTTTACTTTTTTTTTTTATATCATTTTGATGTCATATCCAGAAATCCTTAACAAATACTAAGTCATATAGTTTTTCTTTTTTGTACAGGAATTAAACTAAGGGGCACTCAACCACTGAGTTACATCCCCAGCCCTATGTTGTACTTTATTTAGATACCAAGTCTCACTGAGTTGCTTAGTACCTTGCTTTTGCTGAGGCTGGCTTTGAACTTGCATTCCTCCTGCCTCAACCTCCACAGTCACTGTGATTACAGGCATGCACCACAGGATTTTTTCTAAGATTTAAATTTTGCTCTTTTTAAGTCATTGGTCCATTTCAAGTATTTTTTATACATGTTGCAACTCTCAAATTTATTTGTAAAGTTCATCCTGCTTTCTAATCATCATCTATTAACAAAGACTACCCTGTTGTATTAAATGATCTTGGCCCGTCTCTGTTTTATATTGACTATGTGTATGTGTTTATTTCTCAGGTCTTTATTCAATTCCATTAATTTATGTATCATGTATCTATTTTTATGCTAGTACCTCATTGTTTGGATTACTATAACTTTTTACTAAATTTGAAATGAGAGTGTGTCAAAAATACAACTTTGTTCTTTTTCAAGAACGTCTGACTACATATCCAAGAAAACGTTCAACCTTTGATATTTTGAGTATTGGTTTATTTCATTTCAAGGTTGTTTCAGATTCATCCATTTCCCAAATATTGTCAAAAAGTCATTATTCTTTATGACTGAGTAATATCTTATTGTTTGTATACACCACAATTTCTTTATCATTCATCTTCTTGTACAAGCTTTGTATCCAGACATATATAAGTAAATATATACCCACATTGGAGTACAGGAAAAAAAAATTTAAGAGTAATTACCACTACATTGTTGTTTAACAATTGATTTTTTTTCTTTTTCACATTTTTAAAAAACAATAGGTTAAAAAATCAAAATGTGTCATGTCTGGTAAATGGATTTAAGATAAGATCATGGAAACTAAATTGATTATGAAAATATTCCTCACTATTTGGATGAAATTACATTTAAACAAAATATCATATGAGGTTTTGTTTTATCTAATTGCTTCATGGGTGATTTCTGAGGTAGCGCTTCTTATTCTCTCAGCTCAAAATTCTGAAGGTCTTAGCAGAAAATATGTGTGGTATATTGGAGCTAGGTATAAGCTTTCCATTTAGAATGATATTGGCTTCGAAACTAACATATATAGATTTTACAATGTTGAGGTATGTTCCTACTATACTTAGTTTTTCTGGTGTTTTGAATGTGAATACATGCTGCATTTTGTCAAATATTTTTTCTACCTCTATTGAGATAATTATGTGATTCTTGTCTTTAAGTCTCTTGATGTGATGAATTACATTTGTTGATTTCCTGTGTTGAACTATCCTTGAATTCCTATGTTGAACCATCCTTGCATTCCAATTTTATCATGGTGCACTATGTTTTTTCTATGTTTTTGTGTACAGTTTGCCAGTATTTTATTAAGAATTTTTGTATCTATGTTCATAAGAGATATTGGTTTGAAATTTTCTTTCCTTCATGTGTCTTTGTCTGATTTTGGTATCAGAACTTCATAGAATGAGTTTGGAAGCATTCCCTGCTTTTCTAATTCATGGAATACTTTGAGGAATAATGGTGTAAGTTCTTCTTTAAAGGTCTGATAGAACTCCTCTGAGAATTCACCTGGTCCTGGGTTTTTTCTTGATTGGTATACTTTTGATAGTCTTCAATTTCATTGCTTGAAATTGTTGTGTTTAAATTTTCTATGTCCTCCCGATTCAAGGTGATAGTCATTTGTCTCTAGAAATTTGTCAATCTCTTCAAGATTTTCTCTTTTATTGGACTATAAATTTTCAAAATAGATTCTGATTATCATCTGAATTTCACTGGTGTTTGTGGTGATAGTTCCTTTTTCATTACAGATTTTAGTAATTTGAGTTTTATCTTTCTTTGGTTAGCTTGGCTAAGGGTTTAGGATCTTGTTTATCTTTCCACAGAACAAATTTTGTTGATTTTTTGAATTTTCTTTGTTTGAGTGGCTGTTTAAATTTCATTGATTTCAGCTCTGATTGTAATTATTTCCTGTCTTCTACTGCTTTTGATGTTGATTCATTTTTCTTTTTGTAGTGCTTTGAGGTATAATGTTAGGTTATTTATTTGGAGACTTTCCTTTTTTTTAACAGTATAAAACAATTTTATTTGCAGGAATGCAAAATGATTGTTTACCATGAGCATTTTGAACATATGACATGACTAATTTTCTTGTTAAATTCACATTTACTGGGGAACTGGTATATATAAAACCTTAATTAAGTATAAGCTCTAACCTTCATTGTGGTACCTATTGGATATGTGATACAACTACAGTATTCATTTGGGGAAGGGGGAAAGGAATTTCTTTACTCCAAGTCACAATCAAACTATAATTTTACTTTTGACTTTAAGCTATCAACTTGGGACTTGGCCAAAAATTTTGATGGTGATTTAACAGAGGATGCTTCACCACTGAACTTCCACTCTCATTAACAGGCTTTGGAAAATTGAAAACCTAACTCAAATAATTGTACTCTCCTCTACAAGTTATCATGACCTGCATAAGATATGGAAAGCTGATTCACATTTTAACAGTGATTATCAATAAGAAATGCACTAATGAAATATACTTTTTACCTAAAAAGCTAAACTACAGCCATATATTAATTTCTATGATTTATGAAAATCTTGAAAATATCCAAATGTCAGGCTTTTCTGTACAATTGTCACTTTTGGTCTGACTTTTTATAAAGGGACACTTCAGTATTTAGTATAAGTTTGGATACACTTTTTTGAACATCTGATGTCTTATAAAAGTTACATCTTGCTAAATGTTATACCTCCAAATAACTACAATATCTGAATAAGCAAGGCTGCTTTTTTAACCAGAAAATACAACAAGAGCAAGCCCTGTTACGATGGTCATGAAGAAGTCTCACAAGCCTCTGAAACTAAAGGCAACAAACAATGTTACATTTGGTCTATTAAAATCTTACCCTCATGTCATTTGTAACAAGCCTTGTTTTTATCTACATTTTCTATGTTCCTTACAGACAGCATATAGCTCAATCCTCTACTATTGAGGTAGTAAACCAACCCTTTAAAAAAGGTTCTGAAAAAAAGCAACACTTATAAAAGTTCTGAAAGAACTGCTATCTGGAATGTCTGACTAACCAGCTCTGATGATTACACCTGAGACTACATATCTGAACACAATTCAAAGGTGATTACTACAAAAAAGATAGACACAATTATGATTAACCCTGGTGAGCAGAAATAAAATTAAAGGATACCAACAGTGGCATTCATCCATACAACTACAATAAAATTTAAATGCACAAATTCAAGGGAATATTTCAGAACTTCTGGGTTTAGAACTCATAAGTGAATTCAGTAAAGTAGCAGGTTACAAGATCAATGCTCATAAATACAATGCAGTTTTATACATAAGTCATGAATCTTCAGAAAGAGAAGTTAGGAAAACTACCCCATTCACAATAGCTTCGAAAAAAATAAAATAGTTGGGAATAAATCTAACAAAAGAGGTGAAAAAACTCTGCAATGAGAACCAAAGAACACTAAAGAAAGAAATTAAGGAAAACCTTAGAAGATGGAAAGATTTCCCATGTTCTTGAATAAGCAGAACTAATATTGTCAAAATGGCCATACTACCAAAAGTGCTATACAGATTCAATGCAATTCCAATTAAAATCCCAATGATGTACCTTACAGAAATAGAGCAAGCAGTCATGAAATTTATCTGGAAGAATAAGAAACCCAGAATAGCTAAATCAATCCTTAGCAGGAAAAATGAAGCAGGGGTTATCGCAATACTAGAACTTCAACTATACTACAAAGCAATAGTAACAAAAAAGGCATGGTACTGGCAACAAAATAGACAGGTAGATCAATGGTACAGAATAGAGGACATGGACACAAACCCAAATAAATACAATTTTCTCATAGTAGACAAAGGTGCCAAAAATATGCAATGGAGAAAAGATAGCCTCTTCAACAAATGGTGCTGGGGAAACTGGAAATCCATAGGTAGCAGAATGAAACTAAACCCCTATCTCTCACCCTGCACAAAACTCAATTCAAAATGGATCAAGGACCTAGGAGTCAGACCAGAGACCCTTCATCTTATAGAAAAAAAATGTAGGTCCAAATCTTCAACATGTCAGCTTAGGATCAGACTTCCTTAACAGGACACCCATTGCATAAGAAATAAAAGCAAGAGTCAACAACTGGGATAGATTCAAACTAAAAAGCTTTCTCTCAGCAAAGGAAACTATCAGCAATGTGAAGAGAAAGTCTACAGAGTGGGAGAAAATCTTTGCCACTCACACTTCAGATAGAGGACTAATTTCCAGAATATATAAAAAACTCAAAAAACACTACACCAAGAATACAAATAATCCAATCAACAAATGGGCTAAGGAAATGAACAAACACCTCACAGAAGATCTACAAGCAATCAACAGATATATGAAACAATGTTCAACATCTCTAGTAATAAGAGAAATGCAAATCAAAACTACCCTAAGATTCCATCTCACCCCAATTAGAATGGCGATTATCAAGAATACAAGCAACAATAGTTGTTGGCAAGGATGTGAGGAAAAAGGTATACTCATACATTGCTGGTGGGGTGCAAATTAGTGCAGCCACTCTGGAAAGCATTATGGAGATTCCCCAGAAAGCTTCGTATGGACCCACCATTTGACCCAGCTATCCCACTCCTCGGCCTATAACCAAAGGGCTTAAAATCAGCATACTTCAGAAATACAGCCACATTAATGTTCATAGCTGCTCAATTCACAATTGCCAGATTGTGGAACCAACCTAGATGTCCTTCAATTGATGAATGGATAAAGAAACTGTGGTGTATATATACAATGGAATATTACTCAGCCATAAAGAATGATAAAATAATGGCATTTGCAGGCAAATGGATTCAATTGGAGAATATCATGCTAAGTGAGATAAGTCAATCTCAAAAAACCAAAGGACGAATGATCTCACTGATAAGTGGATAATGACATATAATGGGGGGTGGGAGGGGAGGAAGAATGGAGGAAGGAGGGACTGTATAGAGGGAAAAGAGGGGTGGGAGGGGTGGGGAGGAAGGGAAAAATAACAGAATGAATCAAACAACATTACCCTATGTAAATTTATGATTACACAAATGGTATGCCTTTACTCCATGTACAAACAGAGAAACAACATGTATCCCATTTGTTTACAATTAAAAAAAAGAAAAAAAATGGAAAAAATCTATTTACAGCAGATTTTTTAAGAGAAGAACTTATTAAAATATTATACTAGAAGTTATGAATGATTTCTGTTGGAACACATTTGAAAAGAGAAGCTTTCATTTAATAACTTGCACTGCAGAGAAAATTGTTAAAGAAACTCATATCAAAGTTCAAATATTAGTTCAATATTTATTATTTGATCCCATGATCTTCATAGGAAGGTCTTCTGCAATAGAATATGCTCCTATACCGCTGAGATAGTTAAGATTGCTTGATTTCCTTACCATTGCTCCACTGCAAGCTTCTGGTATAATCCCACATAGCAAGTCAGTCTTCATTGTAACAGGTCAGTACCAGCTTCAACTCCTTTCCCTGCCCAAGGCCTCTTTGTTGTTGGGCACCTCCTCTCCCACTTCAAATGCCTCTTGCTGACCCAGGACCTCCTCTCTGTGAATAACCGACTCTACCTCAGGGAGGAGCAGCCCCACAACCTCTGCATGTAGCAGCGCCCCTTGCTCCTCTACCTCCCCTTCCTCTAGCTCCAACTTGAAAAGCTTCATAACCATAGTATCGATCCTCATAATGACCACCCTCTCATTTCCCTCTACATAATCTAAAGTTGCTCCATTTTTCTCTCACCTCGCCATACCCCGACCCACATTATATATCATCATCCACTCATCAGGGAAAACATTTGACTTTGGTTTTTTGGGATTGGCTTACTAAACTTAGGATGATATTCTCCAACTCCTTCCATTTATCTACATATGCCATAATATTATTCTTCTTTATGACTAAATAATATTACATTGTGTATATATACCACAGTTTATTTATCCATTCATCTGTTGAAGGGTACCTAGGTTGGTTCCACAGTCTAGCTATTGTGAATTGAGCTGCAATAAGAATTGATGTGGCTACTTTACTGTAGTATGCTGATTTTGAGTCCTTTGGGTATAAACCAAAGAGTTGGCTAACTGGTTCCAAAGGTGGGTCCACTCCAAGTTTTCTGAGGAATCTCCACACTTCTTTTCAGAGTGGCTGCAACAATTTGCATCTCCACCATCAATGTAAAAGTGTACCTTTTTCCCCACATCCATGCCAACATCTATTATTATTTGCATTCTTGATAATAGCCATTCTTATTGGAATAAGATGAAATCTAAGAGTTGTTTTAATTTGCATTTATCTAATTATTAGAGATGTTGAACACTTTTTCATATATACATTTTTAATTACCTGTATATCTTCTTCTGTAAAGTGTCTGTCCAGTTCCTTGGTCCATTTATTGATTGGGTTCTTTGTATTTTGGTTGTAAAGTTTTAAGTTCTTTATAGATTTTGGAGAATGGTGCTCTAACTGAAGTGCATGTGGAAAAGATTTTCTCCCACTCTGTAGGATCTCTTTTCACATTATTGATTTTATCCTTTGCTGAGAAAAAGCTTTTTAATTTGAATCTATCCCTATAATAGATTCCTGCTTTTATTTCTTGTGCTTTGGGTGTCTGGTTAAGGATGTTTGATCCTAAGCCAACATGATAAAGAATCGAGCCTATTTTAACTTCTACTTGGTGCTGGTTCTCTGGTCTAATTTCTAAGCCCTTGATTCATTTTCAGTTGAGTTTTGTGCAGACTGAGAGATAGAGGTTTAATTTCATTTTACTGCATATGAATTTCCATTTTTCCTAGCACCATATTTTGAACAGGCTATCTTTTCCCCATATTATGTTTTTGACTCCTTGTCTAGTGTGAGGTAACTGTATTTTTGTTGTTTTGTCTCTGTGTCTTCTATTCTGTACCTTGGTATGCCTGTTTATTTTGGTGCCAATATGATGCCATTTTTGTTACTCTTGCTCTGTAGTATAGTTTATGGTCTGGTATTGTGATACCTCCTGCTTCACTCTTTCTTCTCCGGATTGTTTTGGCTATTTGAGGTCTCTTATTCTTCCAGATGAAGTTCATGATTTCTTTCTGTATTTTGAAGACAAATGTCATCAGGATTTTAACTGGAATTGCATTGAATCTGTATACAATGGCTATTTTGACAGGATTAATTCTGCCTATCCAAGAACATGGGAGATTTTCCCATCTTCTAATGTTTTTATTAATTTCTTTCTTTAGTGTTCTGTAGTTTTCATTGAAGAGACCTTTCACCTTTTTTGTCAGATTGATTTCTAAGTTTTTCTTTTCTTTTCTTTTTTTTTTTTTTTTTTGAGGCTATTGTGAATGGAGTGGATTCCTAATTTCTCTTTCACGGGATTCATCACTTATGAATAGAAATGCATTAGAAATGCATTAGAAATGTTACTTTGCTTAATTCATGTATTAGTTCTAAAAGTTTTCTCGTGGAGCTTTTTGTATCCTCTAAATATAGAATCATGTCATCAGCAAGTAGCACTAGCTTGAGTTCTTCTTTTCCTATTCATATCACACTAATTTCTTTCATCTGTCTAATTGCTCTGGCTAGTGTTTCAAAATGATGTTGAATAGAATTGGTGAAAGAGGGCATCCCTGTCTTCTTCCAGTTTTAAGAGGGAATGCTTTCAGTTTTTTTTTTTTTCCAATTAGAATGATGTTGGCTATGGGCATAACATAGGTAGACTTTACAAAGTTGAGGTATGTTCCTACTATCACTATTTTTTCTAGTGCTTTAAGCATGAAGGGGTGCTATATTTTATCAAAAGCTTTCTTAGCTTCTATTGAAATCATCATATGATTCTTAACTTTAAGTCTATTGATGTGATGAATTACATTTATTTATTTCTGGATGTTGAACCAACCATTCATCCCTGGAATAAACTCCACTTGATTGTTGTGTACTATCTTTTTAATATATTTTTGTATGTGATTTGCCAGAATTTTTTTAAGGATTTTTGCATCTATGTTCATTAGAGATATTGGTCAAATTTTTCTTTCCTTGATGTGTCTTTGTCTGGTTTTGGTATCAGAGTAATACTAGCTTCATAGAATGATTTTGGAAGAGTTCCCTCCTTTTCTACCTCCTGAAATATATTGAGGAGTATTGGTATTAGTTCTTCTGTAAAGTCTCGTAGAATTTGACTGCGAATCCATGTGGTCCTGGGCTTTTCTTTGTTGGTACTTTTGATGGCTTCTTCTATTTTGTGCTTGAAATTGATGTGTTTAAATTGTGTATGACTTCCTGATTCACTTTGGGAGTATCATATGTCTCTAAAAATTTGTCAATGCCTTTGATATTTTCTATTTTTTGGAGTATAAATTTTCAAAATAGCTTCTAATTATGTTATGGTGTTTTGATGGTGTCTGTCGTGATCTTTCCTTTTTCATCACAAATTCCAGTAATTTCAGTTTTCTCTCTCCTCTTCATTAGCGTGGGTAAGGGTTAATCAATTTTGTTTACTTTTTCAAACAACAAACCTTTCATTTTGAATTTTTTTGAATTGTTTCTCTTGTTTCAATTTCATTGATTTCAGCTCTGATTTTAATTATTTTCTGTCTTCTACTACTTTTGATATTGATCTATTCTTCTTTTCCTATGGTTTTGAGATGTACTGTTAGGGCATTTAGTTGTTGACTTTATTATTATTATTTTTTTAATATACAAGCTCAATGCAATGAACTTTCATCTTAGTAGTGCTTTCAGAGTGTCCCAGAGATTTTCATGTGTTGTATCATTGTTCTCTTTTACCCCTAATATTTTTTTATTTCCTCCCTGTTATCTTCTGTTATCATTGGGTTATTCAATAACATATTATTTTGTCTCCAATATAGGAGTAGTTATTCTTTTTTATTTTATCATTGATTTCTAATTGTGTTCCATTATGGTCTGGTGGACTACAAGGTAGTAATTCTATTTTTTTGTATTTACTTATGGCTTCTTTGTGGCATAGCATATGGTCTATTTTGGAGAAGTATCCATGAACTGCTGCAAACAAAGTGCATTTGCTCCATAATGGATGAAATACTCTGTACTTGTCAATTAAGACTATGTCATTGACTATATTATGTAATTCTACAGTTTATTTGTTCAGATTTGTTTGGTGAATCTATCCAGTGGTGAGAGTGATGTGTTAAAGTCACACTACTGTGTGTCGGGGTGCCCGGGACCCCTGGCCCTAGGTGTGGCTAAGATGGCGCCTGGCAGTGAGCCAGAGCAGTTAACTTTTGCACAAACAACTGACATTATTTTGAGGAAGTTCCAGGGATTGGTTAAGCTCCCTCGTGGACAGTGCATGATCACTGCATGTCTGCATTTACTGCCTGTATCTGTTCATGCTCTCCCCTCGTGCTCAAATGCTGATTGGTTACAGTAATGTATATATTGGAGTGTAAGTTCCTCAAAAGAGGAGAACAAAGAAAGAACTGAGAGGATGGGGGTGCGCGCAATAAAAAGGCTGAAAAGAACCAGGTGTCGTGTCTCTCTGCGGGCGGGGAGCGCGATAGGTGGGGCCGAAACCCGGGAGCCTTACAGGTAAAGTAAGAGTAAGTTTTTTTTTTTTTTTTTCATTCAAGACATAAATAGTCCGAGAGTAAGTTTTCATTCAAGACGTAAATAGTCCGAGAGTAAGTTTTTCATTCAAGACGTAAATAGTCCAAGAGTAAGTTTTCATTCAAGACGTAAATAGTCCGAGAGTAAGTTTTTCAATTCAAGACATAAATAGTCCGAGGATAAGATAGTGAGACAGTCTCGACCTTCACAGCATTGCGACAAGCTGAAGTAATTAAAAGGTAAATCTAAGCGGTGATATTCATTTTAAGACCTTGAGTCCATCAGTGCAGGGATCCAGTATAAAGTAAAAGGGAAGTTCCAGGCAAGGGAACAGTTCATAATGTTCATATTAAGACCTTGAGTCCGAGCAGTGATCAGAGCTGTGTGTGTGGTGTGTTATTTTTGTGTTTGTTGTGTGGCTTGTTTGTGTGCTTGGAGCTCTTAGTGCTGTAAGATTTAATCATGGGAACAGAACTGTCTAAGACTGGAATGCAGCAGCCTCTTAGGGAGTTGCTAAAAAGTCATGGAATGCCACTAAAAGCAAAAAACAGCTCGAACGTTCCTTGATACCATAGAGAAGGTCTCTCCGTAGTTTTTAAATGAGGGGCTGTTAAATATTCCACAGTGGGAACATAATATAGTAGCCATAGTCCCCACAAGTATTGGGAGATAATTGTTTCATGATTTTCTGCATTCAAACCTAACCTGATTTCTCAACCAGGAAAAAAAGGGTTAAAAAGTCCTGGGTGATCCTCCCTCCCCTCTGCCTGGCCTTGTCAAAGCCTGCAATGGAATGTAAATTACAGCAGTCTCAGCGGGGAAAAGGGGGGGGGTAACCTGAAAAAAAAAAAAAAGGGTGTCCGTTTTAAACTTAACTAACTTATTTTCTAGGATTCTTCATTTGTTTTGTTTTTCTTTAATGCTGTATTTTTGAGCTCATAATTTTGATCCTGCATACCTAGGTTAATGATTTTTTTTTCTTTTTGATCAGTTCTATTTTTTATTCAACTGAAGTTTTTGAACATCTGTTTCATTGCAATGAACATTTACCTATAAAGTTACAAGGCCTTTGATTTTATGTTATGTGTTATGTCGTGCTGTCTAATGTCATGTTTTGTCAAAACTGAGCGCTCTTAAAATTAAAATTTAAAAATGGATCTAAATACTTTTATTCACGTGATTTAAAAAGGTTCAATTCAAATTGGGTAAACTAATGAAAGTAAAATGTCTTTGAAAATAACTCACAAGTCTCTAGGTGGTCAAGCTAATAAAATATTGATGTTAATAAAATGTCTAATATCAATTGTTCCTAGGACTTTTCTTCAACAGGAAAGAGACAGCAAATACTGTTCAGGACACTTGACTGCTTTCTTGGTTTTTATAGAATAAGTAAATTAGAGTTAACATGTATGGGATTACTCAAATGTGTTTGTAGAGACGTCTGGTTAATTTACAAAGTTAAAATGCTAATTGTTAAATAACATCAAGTACTTTTAACTCCTTAAATTACATGGGGTAACATACTTAAACGTTATTGGTGTTTTCATAGGTTGGTAAATAAAAAGGGTTTACAATTACTTTGTGTCCTCACTAAACTAAAAACAAGGTTACTAAAAGTTATGTCTTAACAAGTGGAATTCTATATATAAAGGGTCCCAAAAGTTTCAACTGTGTTTCAATTAAGAGTACTATAAACAACAGAATATTTAATCTTATTAAAATAGAGTGATTTATCTAAATTCAGAAATTTCATAAGAGTTGTTTCAGAATGTGAACAAAAAGGGGTCAACAGATAGGAAAGAGAAAATAAAAGGTTCTGGGTTTAAAATGTATTTAATAAAAAGGAAAAGAAAATGTTTCTGGATAAGAAAGTCTGTGTGTCATAAAGGGCATGTTTCAACAAGTCTATGTGTAACTAAATTGGTTGTATGTATGTAATACAGCTAAAGCTATTTAAGGTTTTTCCTAAGGTGAAATACTAATGTTCTGATATAAGCCAAAGTTTAATCTATATGGTAAAATGACATGGTAAAATGACAAGGATTTCTTAAAAACACCAATTCATTCTTAACTTTGTGTCTCTTAAGTTTTATTCTTTAAAACAATTGTCTTAAAAATAGGGGTTTATACAATTATGGTTAAACAACTGTTAAAGATTGTACTATGTTATAAAGTCTAAATTTTTCTTTAAAAACTAAAATTGGTAAGAACCAATTCCTCACTAAAATTAAAATAACTCTAACCACAGATGTACCTTATAACCCACAAAAACAAGGTATTGTTGAACATACACATCTCACCCTCAAAAATACTCTTTATAAACAAAAAGGGGGAATAAAGGAGACCTTCAGGTCCCCTAAAGATAAACTTTCTCTTTGTCTCTTTGTTTGGGGTTTTTTAACTCTGGGTAATAAGGGTAACCCGGTGCTTTACTGGAGCTGCGGCTCAGTTTGTGTGTTTCCACGGAATAAACTAACTTACAACCTCTTTTTAGTCTCTTAGGAGGAACAGTTCAACTATGTAACAAAACAACTGCTTCTCTCAATTGTACTTCAGATTTGTGCTATCTCTCAATGTTAAAATGCTTCTAGGGTTCCTGCTGGCAGACTTAATGTGTGTTCCTACCTTCCTACCAGTCCCAGTCTCTGTTACAGATGCAGAATTGCTAGTGTTACTATCAAAAAACAGGAGAGAATTTGGCATCACAGCGACTATGGTCACTGCAATAGTGGTTTCTGCAACAGCAGCACTAGCAACTGCCATACCTACAGCAACAACAGTCAATCACTTGGCCGAAAATACAGTTGCAGCCTTACAGACTAAAGAGACCCTAAACCAACATCTAACAGCAGGCATACTCCTTATAAACCAAAGAGTGGACTTACTTCAAGAACAAATGGACATTTTACAGGAACTGTTAAATGTGGGATGTATTTATCATCTGACGGGATTGTGCGTTACATCTGTAGCTTACCATAACTTCAGCTATGCAGCAAGCTTGTCTAGAATCTTATCTGTTCAGCTTCGTACCAGCTGGTCTTATGAATTTGATAATCTTACTGCTATTCTTAGATCTCAAATTGTTAGCCTTAACGCTACTAGAGTCGATATAGCGCCAATGTCTGAAGTGCTAAGTTGGATATCCTCTTCTTTCAGCTTTGTAAAGCAATGGGCAGGAATGGGAGCTTTATTTATCCTCATGGTTATTACTGTTATCTTCCTCACGCGCTTTATCATGCGCATGCGCCAAGATTATGCTAGAGATCGCATCATCTTCCATCAGGCCATGACTGCCCTAGAGGCCGGCAGTTCCCCACAAGTATGGCTCACGATGCTGGACCGGTAGTCATACGGGTAAGGAAGGAGGTGACCCCGTACCGACCTAAGACAGGAGCTGTAGCATGCTCTACAGTTATCCAATGATGGGTAAGGACGGTGGTTGACCACTCCGCCTAAGACAGGCACGGTCCCGAGCCTTAATTTTATAATAAAAAAGGGGGAGCTGTCGGGGTGCCCGGGACCCCTGGCCCTAGGTGTGGCTAAGATGGCGCCTGGCAGTGAGCCAGAGCAGTTAACTTTTGCACAAACAACTGACATTATTTTGAGGAAGTTCCAGGGATTGGTTAAGCTCCCTCGTGGACAGTGCATGATCACTGCATGTCTGCATTTACTGCCTGTATCTGTTCATGCTCTCCCCTCGTGCTCAAATGCTGATTGGTTACAGTAATGTATATATTGGAGTGTAAGTTCCTCAAAAGAGGAGAACAAAGAAAGAACTGAGAGGATGGGGGTGCGCGCAATAAAAAGGCTGAAAAGAACCAGGTGTCGTGTCTCTCTGCGGGCGGGGAGCGCGATAACTGTGTTTTGGTCTATTTGATTCTTACAATTGAGAAGGTTTTGTTTGATGTACACAGCTGCTCATTTGTGGCATAAATATTTAAAATTGTTATTTGGTTTAAATCATTGGTTTATGGTTCCCTGAAGTAGTATGAAATGTCCTTCTTTAGCCCTTCTGACTAACTTAGATTTGAAGTCCACTTTATCTGATGTGAGGATGGAGAACCCTGCTTTTTTTACTGAGTCCAAGTGCATGGTATGTTTTTCCTCATTCTTTCACCTTTAGTCTATGGATGTCTTTTTCTATGCAATGAGTCTCTTGAAGGCAAAAATATTTTTGGATCTTTCTTTTTAATCCAATCTGTCATTCTATGTCTTTTGATTAATGAGTTTAAGCTATCAATATTCAGGATTATTATTGTGATATGATTTGTATTCTTGGTCATTTTGGCTTAATTTTGGTTTTTAACTTCACTTGATTTCTCCTCTGATTGGTCTTTCCTTTAAGGTAGTTCCTCCCTTTTCTGACTTGTATTGTTGTCTTCCACTTCCTTCTCATTAAAAATTTTGCTGAGAATATTCTGTAGTGTAGGCCTTCTATTCATAAATTCTTTTAACTTTTGTTTATCATGGAAAGATTTTATTTCATCATCAAATCTGAAAGTTTTGCTGGGTATAAGATTCTTGACTGACTTGAACTATATTGTTCCAGGTCCTTCTAGCTTTTAGGGTCTGAGCTGAGAAATCTGCTGATATCTCTTTTGGTTTCCTCTCATATGTAATCTGACAGTTTTCTCTCATAGTCTTTAAAATTCTATCTTTATTTTATATGTGAGGTATTTTCATTATAATGTGCCTTGGTGTGGATCTGTTGTAATTTTGTTTATTTGGTGTTCTGTAAGCCTCTTTTATTTCATTTTCCATTTCAAAATTCAGGTTTTGGAATTTTTCTGATATTATTTCATTGAGCAGGTTTTTCATTCCTTTGGTTTGTATCATTGTGCCTTCCTCAACCCAATAATTCTTAAATTTGCTTTTCTCATAATATCTCATAATTCTTGGAGGCTCCATTCATGATTTCTTACCATCTTCTCACTTTGATCAACTTTATTTTCAAGATTAAATATTTTGTGTTCATTGTCTGAGATTCTGTCTTCCATGAGATCTATTCTGTTGGTTTTGCTTTCTACTGAGTTTTTAATTTGGATTATTCCTTCTTTCATTTCAAGTATTTATGTTTTTTTTTCTGAATCTCAGTCTCTTTATTGAAATGTTCTTTTGGTTCCTGCGTTTTCTCTTTTAAGTGTTTATTGTAGTGATCATACATTGCTTACATTTGCTCTCTTATCTCATCTTTTGATTCACAAATCATTTTTGTTAAGTAGATTCTAAACTACTTTTCTGTCATTTCTACTGCCAGATTGTCATTAGATTCTACCAAAATAGCATTTTGGTTTGTTAGGGACACTATCTTCCCCTGTTTTTAATATTATTTCTGTATATTTCCCTCTACCAGTGAAGATCAGAGGTATTGCAGTTTCCCCCCTTCAGGTTTATTGTTACCCTGTAGGTTTCCAACACCTCACCCTGAGGGGAAGGTCATTATCAGCGGCACCACATACAAATATATATGCAGTTCTACACCAGATAACCCCTATAAAGACCTTAACAGGTAGGATGAGTTTCATTATTATCTTCAGCCAATAGGCTTGCAATGAGGTCTACAACTCCTAGTGGTGAATGAAGAGGATGGGGAGGGGTATAGGATGTAACTCTTAATGGAATAAGAAGTGAGTAAATAGAGGTACCTGATCAAAGGGAGAGTGAGAGCCAGGTCAAAAGGAGTTGGTGTTTAGCATGAGAAAAAGGAGAAAGAGACTCCAAGGGAATAGGTAAGTAAAAGAAAAATAGAGTGAGAAAAGAAGAAAAAAATAAAACTAAAAGTTTAAGAAAAATCTATGGTTCATAGTCATCCACCACTCAAACCTCCCAGACCTGTGTCTGCCACAGTTCATTCTTCAGTACCCAAAAAGGTCAGGGGGCAAAACACAACAACAATAACAACAACAATAAAACTTCATAAAATACAGAAATTGACATAAGAAATTTAAGAAACACCTACACTTAATGTGTTCACTGTGACCAGATTAAAGAGATGGAAATTTTTAGCATTCACTTATGGATGAATGGATGAATAAATTGTGGGAAATACATACAAATGAATACTATTTAATATTATAAAAGAAGAAAATCCTGTCATACACAACTACTCAGATGAACCTTGTGTATACCATGCTAGATGAAAAACAAAAACTAAAGAAAAACAATCACAGGGGAACCAAAACCCCATTATTCCACTGATATGAGAATCTAAAATATTCAGCTCAGAAATATTGAGTAGAGTGTTAGTTATTATAGGCTGGGTGAGAGGAATAGTTCAGTGTCTATTCAACCATTACTAAGTTTTAACTATACAAGATCAATAAGTTCTAGTGATTGACTATACAACTTTGTGTCTATAGTTAATAGTACTGCATGGCATACTGAAATTATGTTAAACTTGTGGATCTCAAGATTAAATAAAATAAGTAGTACAATAAAAAGTGAGGAATAGTGGAGAAACAAAATGCTCTATATACACAAAATGGAATATTATTCACTCTTTACAGAGAATTATCCATGATTTATCTTTCCATTGTGTCTGTTACTGTGATCAACTGAGATCTGAAAACACTAAATGCAAACTTCAAAAACTGTTCACTAAGTTTTGAATTGCACGGCATTCAGGGCAGTGTGATGAGGTCTGTGCCATCTCTCTTCCACCTGACGGGCGAATTCTCCACCATGTGAGCTATGTGCTCCCAATTCACCCAGTAGCCATCTCAGATGTCAGGTCGACTGTCACAGTTTCTCAATGCCTGTGTTCAAGTGACCCTACTTCATTAATCCTGGCCCCGGGTACAAGAGCAGTGATGCTGGCAGTTCAGATCTTCCAAGGAAAAGCCACCAAGTGCTTTCTACAAGTGAAAAAAATGAAAGTTCTTAACAAGAAAGAAGGGAAGTCACATGCTGATGTGGCTGAGATCCACCAAAACAGCGAATCACTGTCCATGAAATTGTGAAGAAAGCAAAAGAAACCCAGGCTAGTTTGGCTGCTCCACTTCTAACCACAGCAGTTATGGCCACAGAGGGAGGTAAGTGCTCAGTGGGAGGGTTTGGAGCTGTCCAGTTTCAGGAATCCACTGGAGGTCTTGGAACACGTTCCCTGCAGGAAAAGGAAGGCCATTTTCAATTTTAGCTATTTATTTAAATTGACAGGTGAAATTGTATATGCTTATCATGTACAACATGGAGCTTTGGAGTGCATACATTGTGGGATAGTTAAATCTACCTAAGTAAGGAGGCACCCCCCAAATAGTTGTCATTTCTGTGGTGAGAACTTTTAACATCCACACTTGACATTTTTCAAGAATACAACATATTGGGATTAATTACAGTCCCCAAGCTGTACAATAAATCTCCTGAATTTGTTTTTCTTATCTGATTGTATCCATTCACCAGTGTCTTCCCAATACCACCATTCTACTCTACATTTGTGAGATCATTCTTTTTATTTAATTACTTAATTTTTATTTTATTTGATGGAAGAGCATTTTATAATTTATTCTAATTTGTTGTACATGACAGTAGAATCATTTATACATTTTAATAGGTCCTCCTTTATAGATCCTACATGTAAGATGAGGCAGTATTTGTCTTTCTGGATATGGTTTCTCACCTAGCATGATGTCTTCCAGGTTCATCAATGTTGCTGAAAATGACAGGGTTTTCTTTTTATGGCTGAACAGTATTCCACTGTGTATTCATTCATCAATTCATGGACATCTCCATTGATTCCATATCTTGGCTCTTAAGAATAGTAATGTGACAAATGTGAGAGTTTAAATGTCTCCTCTAATATTGATTTTATTTCCTTTGGGTATACACTCAGAAGTGGGAATCTTGATTTTATGGTAATTCTCCTTTTAGTTATGTGAGAAACCTCTGTACTAAGTTCCATAATGGCTGATAATTCCCATTCACACCAGCAGTGTGTAATTGTTCCCTTTCCCTCACATCCTCACCAACACTTGTTATCTTTTCTCTTTTTGGCCATAGGCATTCTAACTGGGGTGAGGTACTCATTGTGGTCTGAATGTGAATTTTCTTGATGATTAGAGTGTCCAGAAGTTTCTAATATACCACTTGGTCAACTGTATATCTTCTTTTGAGAAAAGTTTGTTCAAGGTATTTTTTATTTTTTTTGTTGGTTTATAAAAGCTATTTTAATTCCTCCTACATTTTGGATAGTATCACTTTATTTAGATGTAAATGTGCAAATATTTTTCCCATTCTATAAGTTGTATCTTTTCTCTATTGATTGATTCCCTTCCTCTACAGTTTCTTCCATTAGATTTATAGTTTAAGGTCTTATATTTATATATCTAATTAATTTGGGGTTGAATTTTATATATGGTATAAAATAAGGAACACATTTTATTCTTCTGTGGGTACATGTCTGGTTTTCTCAATATTATTTATTGATGATTGGCCTTTCCCATTGTGTATTCTTGGCATATTTTGTCAAAAGTTAGTTGAGTGCAGATGTGTGGATTTACTTCTGAGCTCCCTTTTGTGTCCCATGGATATGTGTCTGTTTTTATGCCAGTACCATGAGGTTTGGGGTTCCTATGACTTTGTACCATGCTTTAAGCATTTGTTCAAGATTGTTTTGGCTCTTCATAACCTGTTGTGATTCCATATAAATTTTAGGATAGTGTGGTAGATATGTGAAAAAATGTTACTGATATTTTAAGAGGGTTGCATTAAATTTGTTGTGGTTTGCTTTGGATAGTATAGACCTTTAACAATATTGATTCTTCTCATACATGATCATGGGGTGTATTTCTATTTATTTGTATCTTCTTCATGTTCTTTCATCAGTGCTTTACAGTTTTCATTGTACAAATCGTTCACCTCCTTAGATAAATTTTCCCCTAGGCATTTCATCTTTTTTGTGGCTATTGTGACTTGATGTGTCTTTTTAATTTCTTTTCAGATAGTTGGATATTACTGTACAGAAGCATTACTGATACCTGTTTGTTGATTTTATGTCCTCCAGTGTTGCTATTTATGTGTTCCTTTAGGGTTTTCCATATACAAGATCAAGACATTTGCCAACAGTGACAGTTTGACTTTCTCTTTTCCAGGCTGGATGCCTTGAGTCCTTTTTTATTTACTTGACTACTTCTTCTGAATATGATTTCCAGTACTGTGTTGGAAGAATAGGCGTAAGTGCTCTCCTTTGTCTTTTTCAGTATATCAAAGTTAAAGCTCTTCACTGTTGAGTATGACATTAGGTGTGGGTTTGGTATATTGTCACTGAGGTACATTCCTTCTATATCGAATTTGCTGAAAGTTTTCATCATGAAAGGAACCTAAATTTTATCAAATTCTTCTTTTTCTGCATGGAAAAAATATTTTTTCCTTTATTCTATTAAAGTGGTGTTATTGACTTGTGTAACAATACACAATTAAAACCATGTGGTCATGATGAGTAATTTTTAATGTGTTGTCAGTCTTACATTGGTAGCATGTACTTGAGTATTTTATACCTATGTTCATCAAAAATATCTACCACTATTTTTTGGTGATATACTTGTCTGATTTTGGTATTAGATTCATAGTGCCTGAAAAAGTGAGTTTTGAAATTTTTTGTTAATTTTTTGTAAGTGTTTGAGAAGAACTGGTATTACTTCTTCTTTGACTGTTTGGTAGACTTGAGATATGAAGTTACTTGATTTAGGAATGTCTCTTCTTTCACAGAAAATTTTTATGACTAATTAAATCTCAAAACCAAGTCAAATTTTGCAGAAACTCCAACACAGATAAACTTTGAAGGCATGACACTACATGAAAGAACACATACACAAAAGTTATGGGGGGTTGCTCAGTAGCAGAATACTGCCTAATAAACCCAGGGCACCAGGTTTGATTGCTAGCAATACACAAACACACAGACACACAGACAGATACACACACAGACATCCATAATGCTGTTCCACCTAGAAGAAGTAGATAGAATAGTCAAATTCATCTGGGCACAAAGCAGTACAATGGTTCCCAGAGACTTAGGGAAAGAAGAATATAAAAGTAACTATTTCAATGGAGTTGTATTCAGTCATAAAGAAAAATTATATTATTTTCAGGAAGTTGGGTGAAACTTGAGAACATTCTGTTAAGGAAAATAAGATAAATTGAGAAAGTCAAGGCTCATATGTATCCTCTCACATGTGGAAGCTAGAGAGGGGAAAGTAAAATAAAGGGAAAGAGATCTCATGAAAACTGAAGAGCTGTAGAGTAGAGAAAAGGGACCAGGGGAGGAAGGAAGGGAGGAAAGAGGAAATGTTGGGTAATGACATTGGCTAACATATTATTATATCACCTGCATATACAAATATGTAACAATGAATCTCACCATTATGTAGATCCATAAAAACCATAGAAAAAAAGAAACTAATGAGTAAAGAGTCCCTTTGTGAAGGTGAAAATTTCTATAGATTCGTGGTGAAAATGGTGGTACAACAGTGTGAATGTCCTTAATGTCACTGAACTTTACACTTAAAATGGTTAAATTAGCATTTTATGGGGTGTGTGTGTGTGTGTGTGTGTGTGTGTGTACTTGGGATAGAACTCAGGTGTGTTTTATCACTGAGACTTTTCCTCAGTATTTTTTAATTCTTATTTTATGGCGGGTCTTACTAGGTGGGTCAGGCCGGACTGGAACTTGAAGATTCATCTGCCTTAGCCTCCAGAGCCTCTGGGAAAATAGATATTCACAAACATGCCCAGCTAAAACCACAATTTAAACAAATGGGGAGGAGGACTATAAGTGTGGTTGGGGCACACAAAGGCAGTAAACTGACAACTACTGAGACCAGAGCTGACATCCCTTCTTTCCTTTTCTGTCCTGGACTGTAGGAGTGCTTCAGTATGTTTTAAAGGTCAGTTGCAAAGAAAGGTGTTTCCAGGTGAGGTGGCAGCCATTCTTCATCACCTCAGAAGATGCAGGAGATGAGATAGTGGTGTGGTCTCCTTCCAGGGTGCTCTGTGTGTCTCTATCCACAGTGCTTGGGTGACTGTGATGTTCTCTATAGCTACTGTGGGAAGCATAGTGTCCAAGTCTACCTATCAGTATTCTCTCTTTGTGGAGTGGAAGGAAAAGAGGCAGGCCCCTGAAGTAACCATGAAAATGTGTCATCTAGGTAATCTTCTTGAAAGAAGTTAATATTGACATGACTTTTAAATTATGTGATCTTTGATAGCTGGGAATTCTGTTATCTCATTCTCTTCAGTTAGTCACTAAGAATGTACAATCTCCAACATACTCAGATGCAATCTTGATCACTGGCAGTTCCATTCTTCAGAGCAACCATATCATTAATACCAGTCATGTTTCAGAGAAAAATCCATTCTCTGGCCTCTGATCTAGGCCTAAAACCAACCCATATCCTAAGCCATGGTCAACGAGACCTCAATTAACAAAGAAACCCTATAAAAAAGTGTTCCAAATAGTATTTCTCAAGTTTTATCCTATCCTATAGCCTGGACATACCTGAAGCCTCAACTTAAGTGTATTTCTAAAACTAGCCACTAATGATGTTTGTGGGCACCAAGTGGGAGTAAGCAAAGGGTTTTTACTATTTGGCTTAGAAAAGATTTCAGCAATTATGGATCCTCTGGGTACTGGAAAGTTCAGAGCATTTCCAAAGCATGCAGTCTATGAAAGTCAATTTAAACATCCCTCTAGAGTCCATGAGCGGAGAATTATAAAGTAGGGTCTGTGAGCAAATGACCACAGTAGAGCCATGACAGATGAAATGAAGATTTGTTTGTAAGATCCCACTCATGAGCTGAGTTCATTTCTAGAGTAATGGAGTTGAAAAGTGAACTTGAGTTAAGATAAACGAAGCCCCTCTCCACATCACTCCTAGGCTCTTAGGAAGCAAAAGTTTGGTCAAATTTATTGAGAAAACCATGTCCAACCAAGTGAATTCACTTATATGCTTTGTTATTGAATATAATATGTATTCCTGATTTGGATAATTAGGCTGTGTTCCCTTTGTTTTTAATTCAGATTGAATATAGTTCAAAAATGTCTGAAAATATTTTTTCTGAAGAATTACACATGGAAGATTCATTTATGCTTTCATAGGACACCAAGAAAATGAGTAGGAATGAAGAACTAGAGCTACCAATGCATACAAAGTGGAACAGTTCATTTTTCTGAGGACATTCAGATTGACAATGGAACCAAATGAACTAAAATGTCCACACTGGAGCGTGGTCTACCATTCCAGTGTTCCACTAGTCAGCTGGTGGAGTCTGTTGCAAGTTGTATTGCGTATACCCACAGGGGGAGAAAGAAGTGACAGCACTTCTTTCACAGCACTTCTTTCTCCAGACAGAGTATTCCACAGTAAGCAGACCCAGGTCAGTGAAAGGTAAATCTTTTCTTCAAAGTTTTAAGCAGATCAGCTTGATTTAGCAGGTTAATTTTCTCTGAAGTTATTTGTATAGTTAATACAGAACTGGAAACTTAGTATTTTGCTAAGAGAATGAATTTGGACAGAAAAACATAAAAATATCACTAGAAAACACTATCTGCATTTTTGCAAAAGTGATCCAGCTAAAAATGACTAGAGTGACTTTTAAAACACGGAGGTTAACATTTATGTCTCACTAAATTCACTGAATCTGGATGGTTATACTTGCAATGGGTTGAAATTTTTCCCCTTTTTATTTCTTCCATGTTGCCACTTTAAAATTAGAATTTGTGAATTAGATCTTTTAAGAATAATAAGTAATAACTGTAGTTATCATCTGTATGAGCCAAGAATAAAAGGGAAGTGACTCAGGGACTCAGCTTTCCTGAAAACCAGAGAAATTATTTTCCTCATTTTTATGTAAGCTGAGATATCATGATGCTGACTTCTGTGTCCAGAATTTTTTTTAACTATGTGATTGTGGGTTTAAGTCAGGGATTGGGGAGAAAGGGGGAAAAGATGTAAAGAAAGAATAAAATACCTCCTATTCTTTCGTGACAACATGGATTGACCTTTGCAAATGCATGTCTACATCAGTTTATTTTAAAGAATTTTTTTGTATACAGTGAATATTTTTACCAAATAGCCATGAGAAATGCAAGTTCATCTTATCTCAATGATTTATAATAAATGAAAATATTATTATCTTATGTTGCCCTAACATTCATCTTATCAATGGGAAATTCAGGGTGACCTACGTCTCATGTAATTCCATTTGTAAAATATGACTGGGAAAATTTATTAAACCCAGAGAATAATGCTCTCAGTGATAAAAATTCAGCTGAAAGGGGCATTTATTTATGAAATACTTGGAACTTGGTACCATTTACATTCTGAAACCAGAGAAGTGTATAGAAGGAACATGAAAGAAAGGGTGTTATGGAGACAGACACATAAGAACTTTTGAATGAATCATGATCACTGAGCTGAGATACAGACCATTCGTTTGTATTTGGAAAAAAAAAAAGGGGGGGAAGGGAAATACTTCATCTCCGCTCTACCCCTACATGCATTTGTGATGGAGAGGAAGCTCCATCACACAGCTGGTTTAGATTCAAAGAGATCTGACACCTTGGTATCACATACAGTTGGCTTTTCTTGTGTTCACATATCTATAAATATCCACAACAGACAAACATAATTTTGAAATAATTGTTATTGAGGATATTTGTCCTCAAAAAAACAATGAAACAAAGTCATCTCTGAGATTTGTTTTAGAGAAAGAGAAAAGTTCACGAGTCACCATTCCTAAAACCTTACTTTCTTGTGTTACCTCTAATGTATTGTCACTATTTTATTAAAATGAACTGGGTGAAATCTGACTTCCTTCTGCTCTTTGCAAAAGACCTAAAGCGAACGAAGTCTAAATCCATCAATTGCAGAGAATGAGTCTAACAGGCAATGGAGTATTTTAACAAGGATTTTGAAATATCAGCACTTTGAAATACTGTGATTTTTTTTTCAAATGAAACATATGCCCTAAATACAAGCCAAATTGGGAGGAAAGATGAGCAATGTAATAGAATTCATGCTGCTGGGTCTCACTCATAATCCAGACCTGCAGAAACTCTTATTTACTGTGCTTTAGGTGACCTATATGATCACACTGGTAGGTAATATGATCATTCCCGTCACCATCTTCATCAGCCCAGCCCTGGGCTCTCCCATGTACTTCTTTCTCTCCTGTTTGTCCATTATAGACAGTTTCTACTTTTCCTCCATAGCACCCAAAATGATCTTTGACTTGATCTCTGAAAGGAACACCATATCCTTCAGTGGCTACATGACTCAGCTCTTTGCTAACATTATTTTGCTGTAGCTGAGATCATCTTGCTAATGGCCATGGCCTGTGACCGTTACATGGCCATCTGTAAGCCCTTGCACTACATGACCATCATGAGGCAGCAGGTGTGTGGTTTCCTAGTGGGGGCAGCTGGGGTCTTGGGGTTCAATTGTGGGGTCATATAGATTTTGTTTATGGCCTGGTTACCATTCTGTGGCCCCAAGGTCATCGACCACTTTATGTGTGATTTAATTCCTTTCCTGGAGCCTACCTGCCTGGACACCCACACTTCGGGGGCCCTGATTGCTGCCCACAGTGGGTCATTGTGTTTGATCATCTTCTCCATGCTGGTGGCTTCCTATGCAGTCATCCTGTGCTCCCTAAGGACTCACAGCTCTGAAGGGCACTGCAAAGCCCTGTCTACCTGTGCCTCTCACATCATGGTCGTTGTCCTGTTTTTCATACCTTGCTCATACCTGTACCTCATACCCGTGGTCTCCCTCCCCATTGACAAAGCCATGACAGTGTTTTGTACCCTAGTGATGCCTATGTTAAACCCTTTGATCTACACCTTCAGAAATGAGGAAGTGAAAAAGGTTATGAAGAAGCTCTGGGGTCAAATGCTGAAAGCAGATCACAAATAAACCCTGTGGTCAGTGTGTTCAGGTAAGAACATTGAGTGATGGTCTATAAAGCTCTGTTCTCCTTGACTGATTAAAATTACTAAGGTCAATTATTCCATCTGCATCAAAATTTTAATTGGCATACAATTGTACATATTCATGGGGTACAGTGTGATAATTCAGTACATGTAGAGTAGAAAAAATAATCAGGATATTTAGAATTTCTACCTCCTTAAACTTTATTAGTTCTTCATGCTTGGAATATTTAAACTCTCTTTTCTAATCATGTATAAAATATACAAAATATGTACTACGATCACCATCCTGGGCTGTAGAACATTAAAAATGATTCTTTCTATTAACTTTTAATAATTTTTTTCATCTGTGTGACCAAAATACCTTACAAGAACTTAGAGGTTTAAAAGTTGATTTGAGCTCATGCCACTTTTCTGGGCCCAACATGTGGTAGGACATCCTTGTGGAAGGCATGGTGGAGGAACACTGACCCAATCATGCTAGCTAGGAAGAAGAGAGAGAGAGAAGGTAGTAAGGGGCCACAGAGAAGATCCATCCTTCCAGGGCTTGCCTGGATGACCCACCACCTCCAGCTTCACCCCATCTACTTACACTTACCCCTTAGTCCATCCATTTGAACTATGAGGAACTGACTAGGCTACAGTCTCATAATCATTTCACTTCTGAATATTGCTGCCTTGACAAGGAGCCTTTGAAGAATACCTCATATATAAACCATAAGAAAGTTCACTTTGGTTCTCATTATCCAACTTTCTTTGTTCCTTCTCCTCTTCCACATACTTCCTAGACTCTCTTGAACACTGTTCTACTCACAACTTCTTTGAGATCAGCTTTTTTAGCTTCCACAGTGGTGAGACATACAGTATTTGTCTTTTTTACATCACATGTAGATTTCTATTCATGTTTCTACAAATAACAGAATTTCATTCTCTTTGTGGCTGAATAAAATTTCACTATATACACACACTATTGCATATCCATATGATGTGCACACATGATATTTTCTTTATCCATCTTCCACTGATGGACACATCAATTTTTATTAGTAGCTCATACACGGAGATAGGCTGACATACTTGTCAAGACATGTTGGGAACAGTGCCAAGAGACCATAATACATTAAGGAATGCCTGCATTGCTTCATTTCTTGAAAATAAGAATAAATATAATCCAAATCCAACTTGGATTATTATCATCTTTATACCAAAGCAATCATAAAATATAATTTTAATATTTTTATGAAAAGACATATGAGGGCAACACTACCAAAGATTTATAGGAGTAGTACTGCCAGTCTCATTGTGGTGTGACACATACCAAGGGCAACATTCCTGATGCCTTTTATGCTCTTCATTACAGCCATAGTGAAGTTTATTTTAAAAGAGAAACAGAAACTACACATGAAAAGACTGAAGAGCAGTAGGAAATGTCTTTAAATGTACATTCATCAAAATATACATTTTTATCTTCATGAGTTTGAGAGGTTAACATAAGTTCCACTACAGCAATAGAAAATTTTTATCTTAACACAATCACACAAATAGCATTTTCACCAAAACTCTTATTGTGAAAATTGTATCTCTGCCATTCCTTCTTGTGCACAATTATCTACAAAAGGAAGTGGGAGCAAAATTGTTTAGAGAAAAAGAAATAATTGATAAATCTTGGAGCATTAGAGCTGAAATCATCTGAACACTGAATTTGGGTTTTAGACACAAAGAAGAAAAATGCTCTGAAAAGAGCTGTTCCAGGAAATTAAAAGTGTTCAAAGGTCAAGTTGTGAAATGGAACTTAATGATAATGTTCTCAAATCTGGATCATAGAAAAAATCCTAATCATGAACATAATGAAATTCTTAGATTTAGAAAGTGTCAGCTGCTCTGAAATCATAGAGTAAGAGCTTAAGAAGAATCCATACATCATGTATATGGCATAATGTTTTTGAATAAACATATATTGTGGATGAATAGATTGAGATAATTAACATATGTGTTACCTCATATCATTATCATTTCAGGGCTAAGAATTCTCAAAATCTAATTAGCTAAAATTGGCTTAAATTTTCTTTAGCTAAAACTTGGCTTAGGCAGAATTCCAGTCTCAGTCTAACTCAATACTTTTGTTCTTCACCCAATCTCACAGTTATTCCCCCAGATATAAGCAAACAAGTTGATTTCCTATGTTTGTTTAATTTCTAATGTTCTATTTGTAACTTGATTTTTGAAATCCCTCAGCCTTCATTTGCTTTCATAGACATACCTGACTGAAAATGCTGTCTTCAAAAAGCCAGCTCATGATTTGTAAGATATTTATACTGCAATGCGTGTTTTGATTCTCATGTAACAAGAAATGTCTTTCAAATTAATTATTATTTTTCCTTTCCTGTAACACTTGTGTTTGAAGAAGCAGTCTGTAGCTTGTAGGATGGTTACTTTCCTCTGATAAATAAAAACAAAAGAAAAAAATTACCCAAATTATTGACATATATGTTACTTTATTAGCTTTTTCTCATGCTGACCAAAATACCTGATGAGAACAATTTAGAGAAAGAAAAGTTAATTTGATTCACAGTTTCAGAGGTCTAGTCCATGGTCTTCCTATTCCATATCTCTGGGACTGAGGTGAGTCAGGAAATCCTGGTGGAAGAGCATGGCAGAGGAAATCAGCTCAGGGCATGAAAACCAGGAAATAGAGAACAAGAACTGCTCACCACAGACAAAATATAAAACTCAAAGGCACACCCCCAAGTGACCTACTTCCTCCAGGCACACCCTACCTTCCTACATTTACCACCATGTTAATCAATATCAGTGGCTCAATCAACATATTCAGTAATTCTTCTTAATCTAATCATTTCAACTCTGATAATTATTGCATTGTCTCACACAAGAGTTTTGGCAGAATGCCTCATAACTAAATATATGTTAATATATTCCTTTAAGAAAGAAATTTCAGATCTCCAGCACTGGCCAGCCCCATGCAAGGACACTGCCATGCTGTGCCCATGGTGCTGCGGCTCCCCATCTACCAGTGCCTTGGGATGCTTAGATTATCCCCAATGCCGATGCCACCATCTTTAGTTGGGGCAGTGTCCATTCTGGGACCTGCTGGAGACTAGAGACTCATTATCAAGATATCTATGTTAGCCATCACTACAGCTACCAACTTGGGACATGGCCACTTATATCCAGTGATATCAGCTAAGTCCTGAAAGATCATCATCAAGGGCCCTACAGACTTGGGTGCTTCTAAGGAATCCCTGCTAGCTGTCCCAATAGCCACCCTTTTGCTGCAGAGGGAGGAGAGAGCTTTGCAAGGGGTCAATAAGTGGGAAAAGCAATTGAGGGAATCTTGATCCTAGATGGTTCAGCCAATTAGTCTGGCAAACACTGGGATCTCAGAGACAACCCACAAGCACTTATTGTGATCCTACATCAGCCTCATCCATGACTCCACTGAGCACCTGCTCCTGAAGTTTTGGCAACATACAGGGCCCTCTGGCTCCTCAATCTTCAGTCTCCCAACCATCCCCTAAACACCAACTGGTCGAGTGCCTGCAGCTCTGTGGCTGACACACAACTTTCAACACCTGGTCCTGATTTACCCACTATAGAAGAACTTTCCAAGATATGCCCAGAGGTCCTGGTGCTCAACCATTGGCACCTCCAGAGAGAGAGGTTAGTGATTGTCAGGGACATAAGACATACAATTTAGTGACTAAATTATAGACCAAGAATTGTGGGGTCCACAATTGAGAGAAAGGGCTAAGACCAGGCTCCTGGGTCACAAGTTGGACTCCAAAGGAGAGTCCTGGGGTGCAATCTTCCAGAGGGAAGGCAATTGCTATACACTGCCTCCAGGAGTTTGACCTCTAAGTCTAATCCTCCCACCTTAGTAACTGTCATCATCCTGAGGATTGTGCTACCAGCAAACCAGTTGTCAGGAGTTACCAGCAAACTCCAGACAACCTTACCTATCAGAAGAAGGATATACCCTTAACTACACTAATGAAGAGAAGAACAGAGAAAACTCAAATTACCTAAATTTGTGATGAAAAAGGAAGGATCAAGGCAGACATGATTGAAATACATAATATAATTAGAAACTATTTTGAAAATCTAGTCTCCAACAAAATAGAAAATCTTAAAGATATCGACAAATTTCTAGAGATATATAATCCTCCAAACTGTATCGGGAAGACATGCACAATTTAATCAGATCAAATTCAAGCAATAAAATAGAAGAAACCATCAAAAGCCTACCAAACAAGAAAATCCCAGGACCAGATGGATTCTCAAGTTCTACAGGACCTTCAAAGAAATAAATCCAACACTCCTCAAAGTATTCCATGAAATAGAAAAGGAGGGAACCCTTTCAAACTCATTCTATGAAAACCAGACAAAGACACATGAAGGAAAGAGAAGTTCAGATCACTATTCCTGATGAACATAGATGCAAAAATTCTCAATAAAATTCTGGCAAACTGCATACAAAAACATATTAAAAAGATAGCACGACATGATCAAGTGGGGTTCATCCCAGGGAGGCAGGGTTGGTTCAAGATCTAAAATCAAAAAATGTAATTCACCACATCAACAAACTTAAAGATAAGAATCATATGATCATATCAATAGATGAATAAAATGCATTTGATAAAATACAGCACCCCTTCTTGCTCAAAACACTAGATAAAATAGGGATAGTAGGAACATACCTCAACATTGTAAAGGCTATCTATGCTAAGCTGAAGGCCAATATCTTTCTAAATGGAGAAAAACTGAAAGCATTCCCTCTAAAACCTGGAACAAGACAGGGACGCCCTCTTCCGCCACTTTTATTCGACATCACTCTTGAAACTCTAGTCAGAGAAATAAGATGGACCAAAGAAATCAAAGGGATACAAATAGGAATAAAGAACTCAAACTACCACTATTTGCCAACAACATGATTCTATATTTAAAGGATCCAAACAATTCCGCCAGAAAACTTCTTGAACTAACAAATGAATTCAGCAAAGTAGCAGAATATAAAATCCAGAGTCATTAATCTAATGCATTTCTATTCATAAGTGATGAATCCTCTGAAAGAGAAATTAGGAAAACTACACCATTCACAAAATCCTCAGAGGGGAAAAAAAACACTTGGGAATTAATCTAACAAACGAGGTGAAAGACCTCTACAATGAAAACTACAGAACAGTAAAAAAAAAATATTAAAGAAAACCTGAGAAGATGGAAAAATTTCCCATGTTTTTGTATAGGTGGAATTAATATTGTCAAAATGACCATACCACCAAAAGTGCTATACAAATTCAATGCAATTCCAACTAAAATCTCAATGACATACATCAAAAAAATAGAGAAAACAATCATGAAACTCATTTGGAAAAATAAGACACACAGAATACCCAAAGAAATCTTTAGCAAGAAGTGTGAAGGAGGCAGTATTACAATACCAGATCTTAAACTATACTACAGAGCTATACTAACAAAAACAGCATGGTATTGGCACCAAAATAGACAGGAAGACCAATAGTACAGAACAGAAGAAACAGAGACAAACCCTCATAAGTACAGTTTTCTTACAGTAGAAAAAGATGCCACAAACATACAATGGAGAAAATATAGCCTCTTCAACAAATGGTGCTGGGAAAACTGGAAATCCCGATGCAGTAAAATGAAATTAAACCCCTATCTCTCAACCTGCAAAAAACACAAATCAAAATGGATCAACCCCTAGGAATTAGACCAAGGACCCTGCACCAAATAGAAGAAAAAGTAGGTCCAAATCTTCATCAAGTTACCTTAGGACAAGACTTCCTTAACAAGACTCCCAAAGCACAAGAAATAAAAGCAAGGATCAATAAATCTGATGGATTCAAACTGAAAAGTTTTTTTTCTCAGGAAAGGAAACAATCAATAATGTGAAGAGAGAGCCTATAGAGTGGGAGAAAATCTTTACCACATGCACTTCAGATAGAGCACTTATCTCCAGAATTTTTGAATAACTCAAAAAACTTTATACCAAGAATACAAATAACCTAATCAATAAATGTGCTATGGAAATGAGCAGATACTTCACAGAAGATATATAATCAATCAACAAATATATAAAAAATGTTCAACATATCTAGTAATTAGAGAAATACAAATCAAAACCACCCTAAGATTTCATCTCACCCAATTAGAATGGCTATTATCAAGAACACAAGCAATAATAGGTATAGGAGAGGATGTGGGGAAAAAGGTACACTCATACATTGCTGGTGGGGTTGCAAATTGGTGCAGTCACTCTGCAAAACAGTATGGAAATTCATCAGAAAACTTGGAATGATTTCACTATTTGACCCAACTATTCCATTCCTCTGTTATACCAGAGCACTTAAAATCAGCATACTATAGTAACTCAGCCACATCAATGTTTATAGTAGCTCAATTCACAATAGCTAGATTGTGGAACCAACCTAGATGCCCTTCAATAAATGAATGTATAAACAAACTGTGGTGTATATATACAGAGGAATGTTGCCTATCTATAAGGAAGAATAAAATTATGGCATTATCAGGAATTGTTCCAAGAACATCATTTAGGTTTCCTTCCATAGTACTATGAGTTTTTATTTTTTTCAATGCTACTTTGAGGCAGATGCCATAATTGAATCCATTTTACATCTGCGCAAACTGTGAACCTTTGTTTAAAGACTCATAGAGGTTAAAAACCATGTATAAGGTGATGGACTTTAGAGAGCTTCCATGCCAGACACAATATCCAGAAGTCATGCCGGGGCATGGGTGGTAGGTACTGTTACCTGGTGATGATGGTCAGGTCTTCAGAGCTGTTTGCATAAACGGAGTGAATAGTATCTATTGATTCTTTTTTGGTAGTTTTATAGTTTATATATATATTTTTTTTTTAATTAAAAATTTTAAAAATATATGTTTAATAGTAGATGGGCACAATATCTTTATTTAATTTAATGTGATGCTAAGGATCCAACCCAGTGTCTCATGCATTTGAGGCAAGCTCTATACCACTGAGCTACAACCCCATGCCTGTTTAAAAAATTTTAAGTGTTACATATTTTCAGACTCAGATAAAAGTTGCAAAATATCCTGGAGAACATTCCACCAGTTTCTTACCACTTATTCATATTTTTCCACATTTGCTTTTTACTCTCTTATCTCTTTTGATTTTGTGTATATATATATATATATATATATATATATATATAATTATAGACATATGCTAATATCAGTTTTCATTCTTAAATTCTTTCATTTACATGTATAAACATATTGACAGTTTTTTTCTTGAAGTCTGAGCAGTAAATTGTAGACATGTTGACCTTTTAGTTTTAAAACCTGAAGCCTTTCCAAAATTCCAGAAAGTTTGTGAATAACCACAACAGGGTTATCAAAATCAAGAAGTTGACCTTTGGACAATACTATTACACAATCCACGCAGTTCAATTGCCTCTGAAATAACTGTCCCAATAATATCCTTTTTCTAGCAAAAGAAAATACAAAGTCATACATTGTATTTTCCTGTCATATGTAAAGCATGAATTCCTTTCATGTGAAACTATTCCTGAAACTTTCTTTTCTCTAAATCCAAGTGTTCTTAAGTTGATTTTCAGGTTGAGAAATTATTTATATATATAATTTATACATAAATATACATATATTATTTATATATATAAATACAGATATATAGTCTCTCCCCATATATAGTCAGAAAGTGAAAAGGAATTGACTAATTATATTTAAGAACTTATTAAAACAAACAACTGATTTTTAATTTTTACATATTTGAAGAAGTAAATATACATTTTCTAATATTCATTTAGACTTGGTTTTGGAATGTGACTTTTGGCCATGATGGGGAAACACAGAGAAGATTTATTCTCCTGTCTATCATAAGCAAACAAGCTAGGAAAAAATTAACAATGATTTCCAATGCACTTCACATCAGAAAATAATTAACAGTAATCATTGAGAGATGGGAGACAGGTAGATCTGCTTGTTACTTTTGGAAAGTTTCCATGCTGTCTTCACAGAGGGTGACCAGGGAGATCCTGGGACATGCTTTTACCTGAGGAAGTGAAAGTGTGAGTCTGAAGAGACCAACGTTACTGAGAGTTGAAGGTCTCCAGATGTAGAGTTGGAGAGGGGGGAGGGAGAGGGAGAAAAGAAAAGAGAGAGAAAGAGAGGAAAGGAAGGAAGAAGAGAGAGAGAGAGAGAGAGAGAGAGAGAGAGAGAGAGAGAGAAAGAGAGAGAAATTCACTCAATATTCAGCATAGTACATGCATTTGAGGAAATTACCTGGAGTAGCAGAAGGTCTAGCCAGATCCACTAGAGAGAACAGTGCCTGGCACTTAGGATTGAGGATAGTGTCTATATTCACCAGTTGGACAGGGATCCTCACAGTACAGGGCAAGTCTTTGGGTTGAGTACTTAGAAAAATCTTTACTCAATAGTGTGTCATTATTAGACTTAAAATGGCTATTTCTCTAGATTGATAAAATATAATAAGAGTTTTGCAGAAAGATATAGGGAAACAAACTCAAAATTATTTCCAGTCTACCTCACTGCACCACAACAGTGCTCAAGAATATTTAGAAATATAATCATACATAATATTCTATATGATAAAACAATAAATTCAGGGAAATTCAGTGGAATGAATCTGACATAACATTCCTATGTACATATATGAATAGATTATGGTGATTCTCACCAACATGCACATCCACAGGATAATAATTTTAAAAATATCTCTAAGTAAATAGTAGAAAGATCAGTAGAGTAGAGAGAAGGGAACAATGAGTGGGAGGAAAGGACAGGAAGGGATAATACTGGGGACTGAATTAAAACAAATTATATTTCATGCTTTTATAATCATGTCCTAGTATATTATTATATTTTCATGTATAACTAAAAATAACCAATAAAAGGATAAATTCCAGCATCTAATGCAAGAAGTGTAAATTATGATACAAAGCATAAAATGACACAATTTAAGTGGAAAAAAGTAAATCAATTGAAACGTCCATCAGTGACAAACAGGAGTAATAGCCTACAAGGTTAGTATATGGAATTGTAGTTATATTTCATACTTAAAAATTACACAGAGATACAAAAGATAAAAGATGACCTGATTTAAACTTGCTTAAGAAACAAAAATTACAATATTTAAAACAAAAATCAGGCATGGAATTAATAGCACATTGAACATTTCAAAAGAATTTATTACAGATACACTAAAACTATTAAAAATAAAATAAACACAAAAGTATATATCAAAACACAAAAGTATATATATACATATATATCAAAAGTATAAAACAGGAACACATAATAGTGAGTTGTGGAGCCACTTACTTGACCTAATAAATATGTAATCTAGGGTTTCTGAAGAAAACATTAATGGATGGAAAAAGAGTTGTGGAAAAAAATAGAAGAATACTTTCTAAATTTGGGGAGTACTTTATAAATATGGCCCAAGTAGCTGCATGAAGCCAGACATAAGAAGCATAAAAACAGTGATACAAAAGCACATCCTAAGCAAATTTCTCAAATTTAATAAGAAAGAAAATATTAAAATCAGCTTCAAAAATATACCCAGAATCAGATAATGGTGTTACCAATTGTCTTTTATGAAACAGGGAAACCAAAGGGACAGGGAAGGACCATGTTTTTTCTTTGTAGAAAAAATTCCTAAACTGTGAGACTGTACATGAGAAATAACCTTCCAAACACTAACATGAAATCATCTTTTTTCAGGCATGCAAAAAGAGAATTCATCAAGTGGATAAGGAAGTCATTCAGAATCATACAAAATAATCCTAGGTGAAAATATCAGTCTATGTAACCAAATGAGGAGAACTAAAAATAATAACTGCATGAGAAAATATTTAAGATTTTTCTTATTATACATTATATATATATTATATTATGTTATATATAATTATATGTATTATAATATATCATTATATATATACATATATCTTTAAAATATTTTTGTTTAAGACAACGGCAGTATCGTCTTATGGGGTTTTAAATATGCACACATGCAGTTTACAATAATCGACAGGGAGTATGATGTCAGGTGGGTTCTTTGTCTCAGGAATTCAAAGAATGAGATCCAGGCACAAGTGCAGGGTAGAATAACCACATTTATTTAAAGCAGAAAGGGTTTTGGAGTATAGGAGGGGTCCCAAAGGGGAGCACTACTGGCGGTGCTTTGGGTGTTATTTAAAGGCATTGCTGATGGCCCAGTGCAGGTGATTGGTGGAGCCTATATAAATGAGGGATGCTGTCCTGGACCAGTCAAGCTCTTCAGGGTCTGAATTTAATAGGTCAATCAGAGCTGCACAAGTTTAATTCCTTATTTACATAATTAAGAGGACAGACCTAGTCTTGGAATTTGGTCCCTCCTTTGGAAAGCAAGTGCTTGGGGTAGGTTTTGTGGTTGGCCATTGCTAGGAGTAGCTGAGGAAGAGCCCTTACAGTTGAGACTGTCAGGGCAGCTGCAGGGTGTCCTCCAGGCCTGGGGTCTCCTTCTAGGAGGCATGGTTCCTCCCACCTTCCCTCCTCTGAGGACCTTTTTCCTATCCACCTACAGCTGGTCTAGCTTCCTGTCTCAATATCATAATGGCTGGAATGAGAAATAGTAAGCTTACTATGCAAGTTTTAATAAATACATAAAATGGTATGATATCACTTCATGGTAGACTATAAGTAGTTAAATTGTAATATACAAGACCCCAAAATTAAAAGGTATGCTCAATAAGTGAAGAACAAAAATAAAAAGGAAGATAAAATCCATAAATAACTCAAAAGAAAGCATAAAATGAAAAAGGAGAATAAAAAACACAAAGCACATGGAAAAAAAAGCAAAATTATATGCTTTAAATTACCCTTACCACAATTACATAAAATGTAAATGGTCTAAATAAGAAAATAAAATGCAAAGATTACAGACTCCATATAAATAACAAGACTCACTTATAAATGCCTATAAAAAACACACCTTAAATATAAAATAAAAAATATTTTTGAAAATTTGTTGGTCTATAATTTCCTGTGAAATCATTAATGTAATCCAGATGAAAATGTATTTTACTTAATTCTACTACTAACTTTTTAAAAACTTTCTTTGGTTTCTATGTGTCATCTCTAAATTTGAGATTTATGCTTCTTTTACTAATTTTGTTAGTAGTGATTTATTTATTAAGTTTCTCATTCTGTCTTTAATTTTTAATTCAAAGGACTACACATTATATATTGCTATCATATGAACCTGGGATGCCCCCAATTGTCCATGAAGGATGGTCCTCTGGCTTTTGGAAGATGGTTAATACTTTAAAAGGTGAGGCCTAGTGGAAATTTTTAGGTGGTTGACGAGAATGCTATTGATGAGAATTGTTAGGACACTGGCCTCTAATCTCTTCCTCTCTTTCATTTTCATGTTCCAGAAATGCTGGGAACAGTCTGCTCAAGCACATGCTCCTCACTGTGATGAGTTGCCTTATCATAGGCCCAAAACAAAAGGGTCACTTGGTCAGGAAATGAAGCCTCCCAAACAGTGACCCAAAGTAAACCTTTTCTCTTATTAAGCCTTTCTTCGTTATAGTAATGGAAAACAATAACACAGATACTATAATTGGAAATTATTTTTATTTTCGTTGTGTTCTCCTACCTACATTCTTTTTTTTTTATTTAGTTTTTTAATTTTTTACAAACTGCATTTTGATTCCATTGTACACAAATGAGGTGCATAATTTTGTTTCTATGGTTGTACACAATGTAGATTCACACCATTCTTGTAATCATACTTGTACATAGGGTAATGATGTCTGTCTCATTCCACCATTTTTCAAACCCCCCCTCTCATTTCCTTCTACATATTCTAAATTGAAAAGTGTGCCTTTTCCCCCACATCCACGCCAACATCTACTATTGTTTGTGTTCTTGATAATAGCCATTCTAATTGGTGTAAGATGAAATCTTAGAGTTGTTTTAATTTGCATTTCTCTAATTACTAGAGATGTTGTACATTTTTTCATATATTTATTAATTGCCTATGTGTCTTCTTCTGTAAAGTGTCTGTCCAGTTCCTTGATCCATTTATTGATTAGGTTCTTTGTATTTTTGGTGTAAAGTTTTGTAAGTTCTTTATAAATACATTCTTTAGGTTAATTTTAGAGTTTTATTCTAACACTTTTAATTGGAAGATTACTAACCTACTCTTTCTTTTGTTTTTAAATAATAAAAAGATTAAGGCCTTAAATTTTCCTTTGAGCTACAGTTATAATATTTCTTGGTTTCAGATAAAATTTTTGTTTGAATAATTTTATACTTTCTAGAATTTTGGTTTTGATTTTCTCCTTCACAAAAGAGTTTTAAAAATAGGCTTGTTGGTTTTACCAACTAAAAAGTAAGAATTGATTTCTATTCACTTTCTCATTTTTTTTCTAGATTTATTTAAAATGTAGAATCAGGCATGTTTCTTATTCTAATATAAAGAACTGAAAAGTTCATTGTATACTTCTGTTTATCAAACATTATATAAGCAGTTTATAGATGTTCAGTTACAAAAATTCTCTTGTTTCACGAAAAATAATGATGCTTACAGTATAAAGAAACTTTCTCAAGTATCAAGTAATAAAAAGAATAGTTAACTATAATCAATTCTTTCAAAATCCATAATAGGCTAAATTCTAATGGTCTGATCTTAGCTCATATGTTGGTCTGCCTGGATTTTGGCTCCAAATTTAGGTTCCTGGGTCATGTAACTAATTTTCAGGTACTTGGATGCTTCCCAACTCTAAATTTCATGACTTCTTTTTAACATAGTAAATTTATTATTAAAGCAGTTTTAGATTCAACAAAATTTGTGCACAAATTACCTAGACCTTCTATATAGCCTTTGTCCCTGGCAACACAGCTCACCCACTGCCTTAGTCCACTTTCTGCTGCTGTAACAAAATAACTGAGACTGATTAATTCATGCCAAACAGATTAATTTCTCATGTTTCTGGCAGCTGGAAAGTCCAAGAGCATGACTCTGGCATGTGGAGATGCCCTGGGAGTTGAGAGCCATAGTGAAGGTGGGAGGGCAGGAGAGGGCAAGGATGAGATAGCAAGAGAGGGCTGAACTCACCTTGATCAGGATCCTGCTCCTGTGTTAACTAACCCACTCCCAGGAAAACATCATCAGCAGTGGATGAATCCCCTCTTGAGGGTCCCACCTGTCAACATGTCTGCACTGATGCTAGCATATGTAATCAGGGAACACATTTGAACCACAGCACACACTATCAAATTCCCACACCACACTGGTTCATTTGGATTCATCAATAGTGACATCATCCAAAGTTCCTAGTTTACATTAGGGTTCACCCTTGGTTGTTGGTGCTGCACTTTATATGGGCTTGGAAAAATATGTAATGATGTGCATCCTCTTCCTAACAGTTTAACTGAAATAAAAATCAGCTGTGCTGTAAAACTACTGAAATTTTTACTTTTTCCACAGTTTTGACAAGTCATATACTTGTAACCATTCGATATGCAGCCTTTTCAGGCTGGCTTCTGTCACAGGGTAGTATGTGTTGTGTTTCCTCTATGCCTTTCTGTGGTAACATAGGGCATTTCTTTTCAGTAGTGAATAACATGTTATTGTATGAGCACCCATGGTTTATTATTCAACCACTGAATGTCATCTTTGTTGCTTCTAAGTTCTGGCAATTTTGAGCAAGGATGAAAGAAATGTGTGTGCAAGTTCCTGTGCCAACATAAACTTCTGATTCATTTGGATGAGCACCAGGGAGCCTAATCGCTTGACTGTAATAATAAGAGTATGTTAGTTCATGAGAACCTACAAACCTGTCTTCTAAAATGGTCAATGTGTATGTCTTTTCTGAGATCACCTCCTATAACACTTTCAACAACACATGTCTTGCTTTCCTAGCTTTGTGGCAAGTCTTGATGTTGGGTAGTGTTCAATGTCCAATTTTGTTCTTTTCCTCTGCTGTTGTTATCCATTTTGTGTCATCATAATTAGCTTGGCAACATCTATAAAATCAGATCAGAAAGACACAAAAATTTTGATTGTGGAAAAGATCTAATTGGGAAGAACTGACCTTGATTGACAATGTTGACTCTTTCTATGCATGAACAGGGAATTTTTTTTTTTTTTTTTTTTTTTTTTTAGTTAGTTAGTTCTGTGTTCATCAGAGCATTGTAGTTTTCCTCATAGGATCTTGTAATATTTCACTAGAGCTATACCCAAGTATTTCATTTTTGAAAGTAAGCGCTACTGTGTTTTTAACTTCAACTTTCACCTGTTCATTGCTGGCATATATTAAACTGAGTATAATTGGATAATTAACCTTGTGTATTATAGCTTTATTCAAATAATTTTGTTTTACTCAGCTTTTTCACTGTTGTGAGCCCCAAAGACATGAAAGAACAAATTTAGAGGAGTAAAAGTTTATTTGGTGCTCCCGTTTCAGAGGTCTCAGTCAATAGTTGGCCAATATCATCAGGGCCAGAGGTGAGGGAGAACATCATGGTGAAGCTCAGGACATTGCAATCAGGAAGCAGAGAAGGAGCTCAGCTCAGCAGGGACACAATATAAAAAGTAAAGGCATACCCCTAGTGATTCACTTCCCCAGTCACATGTTACCTGTGTAGAGATACCACTCAGTTAATTCATATACATGGATTATTGCACTGCAGAATAAGGCTCTCACAGCCCAATCATTTCACCTCCAAATGCTTTTGCATTTTTTCACATGTGAGTATTTGTAGGATCTTTATATCTAATCCATAATACATTTGTCGATTCCAGAGTTTTGTAGAATATTGGGGGATTTTCTGCATAGATGATGTCATCTGCATAGACAGTTTGCTTTCTTTTATTAGTATGCATTTTTTTTCTTTTTCTTGTCTTATTACATTGACTGATACATCCAAGTAAATGAGGAAAAACTGGTGGGAGAGAACATTCTTCCCTTGTTTAGATCTTAGCAGAAAAATTTATAGATTATTAATATTAAGTATGATTTCAATTTTTTTTGTTATTTTGTAGATATTCTTTATTAAATTTAGGAAGTATGATTCTACCCATGGTGACAGAAAGTACTTATAATGAAGAAGTGTAGAATTTTATTGATGTTATTCTGTGATTTTTCTTTAACCTCTCGTGTGATAGAATACATTAATTGATTTTTTAACATTGAGCCAGCATTTCATACTGGGACGAATCTCAGTTGGTCATGATGTCTAATTCTTTCTATACATGGTTAGATTTGGTTTATAAATGTTTTGTGGAATTATTGCTGGACTACTAAGTGGAAGTCTTGCATACTCTTATTTGAAAAGACTTTAAATGGAATCTAAATTTCTTAGAAATATCTGTAATACTCCTGCAGGGTTTGATTCTTGCTTGTGTCATAAACTTTGCATTGTTCTATTTTCCTTCATGTACAGTGACTATTTATTATCTTGAACTTACCCCAACTCTGTTCCATGTTAGATCTTCCTGCATATATCAATGGACTCAAGGAGCAGCTTCTGATTCTCTGGAATTCAGCTCAAATATTACCTTTAAAACATTCTTATCTAATTACCTTGTTCAAAATTGTCTTGTTTATTCTTTCACAATGACCCCTTGGTTTTCTTATTCATATTAAACACAAATTAAAACTCATAATTTAAATTACTACCATGATTATTGTGTGGTCCTATTAGAAGAAAAAGTTAATGCCATAGGGGCTATAGTTTTATTTTTCCTTCTGTTTATCTACTATTGTATAGCCATCTAAGTTATTATCTATAATGTATAGACACTCTGTGATTAAAAAATAATAAAAGATGAACACAAAAATAACTAGTTAGTTACTACATCTGCATGAATCTTTTTAAAAATATACCATCCCATATCAATAGGGAGAAAAATTTGAACATAAGAAAAATGGAGAATCAAAATGGTTCTGGCAGGGAAGAGAAATGAATGACAGATTCACATACATTGGAACAAACTAAGAGGTCTGTGTTTTATTTTGGATTTATATTTGTCTTATAATGTTCTGAAGTTATTTTTTCTTGTTTAATCACTGTGACTCTACTTATGTGTTTGATTTAGTGCATGTGGACACATGGATGTTCTTTTAAAAATATGTGGAGAGTCCCAAGGAGTGTAATTAAGCAAGAATCAGCTTGGATGTGTTCCAGATGCAGGGCTCCATGTTTAATGTGTGCTCATGGTATAAAATCTTCAGCGAATCTTTAATCCTGTCAGGTAGACAATCTGTTCTGTTAGTAACAGATTTAATTATTTAGAGAGATGGTTTCTTATTATTAAAGAAGAACTTTTAGGGGCACAAGTGTATTCTCTCCTGTGGACTCTGTCCCTTGGAAGGAGACATTTTCCTCTCCTGTGTTCTGTGAACTGGATGCTCTTCTGCAGTCTGAAAAACAGTTCTTCTGTGGTCTGTGAAACTGCCACATTCTGTGTTCACACAGTTGTTTTTTACTTTCCGTTAACAACCTATAGTCTGCCAAATAGGCTAGTACTGCTTTCACAAGCCTTGACCTTTAAATCATAGGCTAGTTATATGCAATAAAGACAGAAGCAGCTTCCTATGTGACAAGTTGACAAGTGCTCCATTTCTCCTGAATAAAGCTCTTCTCCTCAGAACTTTGTGCAGGGAGTGAGTTTCCTTTTTTCATAGTTGTCCCATGTTGTAGATTAGGAGAGTGCAACACATGGTGACCCTCCAGCATTGCAGACTAGGACAGGGCAACACTCTCCATCTACCAAACACCAGTAGTTAGCCTTACCCAGAACAAAAGGAGACAGGTTAAAAAGCTGAATGGTGTTTATTAAAGTTATCAGAAATAATCTAGAAAACTTTCCTTTTCAAAACATGCTAGTTGTGATATAACTATGTTGAAATTATTTGTCTGAGTATTTACTAAATTATTTTAATATGGAAAAATTAGTTTTATTTGTACCAAGGAATCCTTTGAATACCATGTACAATGCCAGTATTTGGAAGACTCTGGAGAAAGTTGACAAACCAAATGTGTGAATTTAATATATTATCCAAGAGTAACCCAGCTTTTTCTCTTCTGTGTGCATACTAGATGGAAGACAGATTACTCACTTATTGCAGGCGAGGCAAAATTTCCTCCTTCAAACTGCAGACAAGCCTCCACAGGTAAGACTTTGTTGTCAGTAGCAGAAATCAGACTTTGAGATTGTGTGAATGTTTCATTATAGAGAAAATTATATCACACAAGTATGTAAGAAAATATTGATAAACTTCTGTAGGCAGAAAGCTGCTGTCCAGATTGTATAAGATGGTCATCAGAAATATATTTAAAAATTGAAAATTTAAGTCAGGGACCAAGTTATGTACTCAACACAATTGCTTCCATCTGGAAAGGAAGAAGGTGCGAGGTGAAAAAGCTAATTCCTCCGTCAGCATAGAGATTTCTCTCCTCTGATGACATGAGTCCAGTGTAGACCCTGAGCCTTGGTGAACTAGTGGACTCTCACTGATGACGGTAAGTTTGCCTTATGTGCACAGTGTGACACAACATAGTGATCTGTGAATACTTGTTGGTTGGATGAATGAAGAAAATATTTAATGTACCACATCCTTTGTACAATACTCAACATTGCTTTAAAGTTTGTGATATCTGCTCTGATCTCTGAAATTGGCATCTGTCAAAGAGTAAATGATAGATGTGGTAGGGACTGTCACAGTACCCAGGGGATGCAAGGGAATGGAATGAGAATGATCACATTTGCAAGATAGTATGAATAGAAAGCCCAGGGGAATGAATAAATATATGGATAGGCAAGATGAGAGGAATAAAGGAAGGTAGAACACTGCCAGAATTTGGCTTGAAAAACAAGATGGAAGGAGGTATCCTATAGTTAGGTTGACAAAATCTAAGAGGAAAGATTTATTGTGAAAAATTAAAAATTTTCTTTTGTAAATATGAAATGAATATCTAATTGAAGATGTCAATTATGTAGTTGCAGACATCACTTTTGAAAGGAGGGGGGAATAGTGCTGAAGATAGGCCAAATCAGAGTGTTTTAAGGATTTACAGGTTAGGTAAATGAGGGATACACAAGTAAAAGCTAGTAGGAGGTTTCAGTGACTGGCAAGCTGTCTGAGACTGTGGTACATACTGGTTCTTCATACTATCACATGAAATAATTGTGGTTTAGTTGTGTCCCTTCCCAATTTGTTTGCTGAGGATCTACATGTAGTACCTCAAAAAGGGGCTCTATTTGGATATACAGAGTTTGTAAGTGTAATGCAATAACAATACATTTATTAGATTGGTTCTCCATCCAATGGAGATAATAAATTATACAACATGTTTTAGTGGAGTAGAAAATTTGGATTCAGGGAGAATGATACATGAACATAAGCTGGTCATCTGGAAGTCAAGGCTGATCTTTCCTTCATGGTGTGAGGGATCGACCAATACCTATACCTTTATTTTGAATGCCTAGCAACAGCATTCTAAACCAACTTGGGGCTCTGGCAGGTGAATATGGCTTTTGGCACTGGGAAGTGGTTGCTGCTGCAATAAGTATCTAACACTTGAAGTCAACTTTGTGATTGATTAATGGGTAGATGCTGGGGAATATTTGGGAAATATGTTAGAACCAGGTTTTCTTGAAGGGATGGTGGGTAAATTGTGAACATTGAAAGGTGAGACTGGTAAGGGCTCAGCAAGGAAGGAGGAGAGCGATGGAGATGGCATCTGTCTTAGGGGACACAGACATCACTGTGAGCACAATGTTCTTGGAAACATGAGTACTAAGGTGCTGTGAGGTGACATTTCCAGTGGACCTGAGGCCAAAGGAAGTGGAGGAAGGGCATCATTTTCTGAAGACTCAGCACCAGTGTTGATATAGTGACTGGTGATCTGTAGTCTTCCATTAGTAATTTATTTTATCCCCCTTCCTATGAAAATTACCTTGAGTGAAACTTGGGTATTACACTGTGTGAGGTTATACATAACACATCTTTTCATGGATTTCCCTTTCATTCTCTCTTATTATTTCATATCTTTAAACTCATCTAAAGAGTAACTTCATCTGAGACCTTCCCAAATCTCAACAGCTTTAGCAATTGCAGCATTGTGAATCTATAGCATGGCATCAACAAATGTATTTATCAACACATTTCTGAAGTTTAAATGTTGGACTGCATAGTTATGTATCAAATCACTCAGGGCAGGAAAACTTGTCCTATTTTACTTGGATTCAGCTATCTACTGAAGGTAGTGTGCCACCAGTACACATTTTTTACATATAAGACAGATGAATAAGGATTTTGTTGTTGTTGTTTTACAGGTAAGGTGTATTACTCTCCGAAATCAGCATTAATAAATGAACAGATGGAATATAGGAACAATGAAACTTACTTTGTCCTCTTGGGCCTCACACAAAATCCAAAGGAGCAGAAAGTACTTTTTGTTATGTTCTTGCTCTTTTATATTTTGACAATTCTGGGGAACCTGCTCATTGTCATAACTGTAACCTTCAGTAAGTCCCTGGCCTCTCCAATGTACTTCTTTCTTGCTAACTTATCATTTTTGGATATCATTTATTCATCAATCATTTCCCCCAAATTGATTTCAAACTTGTTCTTAGGGGAAGTTATCATATCCTTCAAATTTTGTATGTTTCAGCTCTTTGCAGAACACCTTTTGGGTGGGTCAGAAATATGTCTTCTTTTGGTGATGGCCTGTGACCGTTATGTGGCCATCTGTAAGCCCTTGCATTACTTAGTTACCATGAGACCATGGGTGTGTATTGTGCTGCTGGTAGTTTCATGGGTTGGAGGATTTTTACACTCAATAATTCAGTTGGGCACTATTTATGGACTCCCATTCTGTGGCCCCAATATCATTGATCACTTTATGTGTGACATGTACCCCTTATTGCAACTTGTCTGTGCTGACACCTATGTCACTGGCCTCTTAGTGATTGCCAATGGGGGGCTGATGTGCTCTATTGTGTTTCTGCTCTTACTCTTGTCTTATGTGGTCATCTTTCACTCTCTGAAGAACTTGAGTCAGGAAGGGAGGCGGAAAGCTCTCTCCACCTGTGGCTCCCACATCACTGTGGTTGTCCTCTTCTTTGTTCCCTGTATTTTCATGTATGCAAGACCAGCTAAGACTTTCCCCATTGACAAGTCATTGAGTGTGTTTTACACTGTCATAACCCCCATGCTGAACCTCTTCATCTACACTCTGAGAAACTCAGAGATGACAAATGCTATGAAGAAACTCTGGAAAATAAGTCATATCAGGTAATAAATCACTGAGTCTTTCACTATGAAGAGAAACATTTCACAGTGAAGCTGTCTTCTTAGGATGCATTATTTATTTCAGAATCAAAACTGATACTGATTTGCTAAGGCATTTTTGTTAAAATAATTAAATAATAAATTATTAGTTTTGACATTAACATAGTTCCCTAGTGTATTGCTTTTTCTGTAGTGTCTTATTTATTGAGGTACGTAGGAATTTTTTGTGCACATATACTAGGAAGTCAATAAAAATGTGTAATCTCTTTATTAATAAAATATTTATAGTATTACAATCATGTTTATTTAATATTTTTCATTTATTTTTAGTAACTATGTTATCATTTATCATTTTGTGTTTACTTTCTTACCCATTTTTCTGTTACAGTATTAAGTGCTAAATATGTTTTTTATTTTATTTTGCTAGCATTACATTCATAACTTTAGTGCAATAGTTTTATTTTTAAAATAAACATGGAAAGCACAATAAGTATGAATATTACAGTGGAACACTTGTAAAATGGTAAATCTGAAAAAATATATATGATGAATTTCTCACCAGCATCTCCCAGTCCTGATACAGGTGCAGGCACTGTGTTTCTCAGGTTCTTAGTTAAGAAAGCTTATCATTTGTGTGACCTGGGTGGACTCAGAGGACATCATGCTAAATGATATAAGCCAGACACAGAAGACAAATACTGCTTGATGTCATTCATATGTGAACACTAAAATCTTCACACTCACAGAAGAAGAAAGAAGAATGACGACTATCATGACTAGAGAGTAGGACAACTAGAGATGTTGGTCTAGGAGTAGCAAGTTTCATGTGGAAGCTAACTATTTCTGGAGTTGATAGCATGGTAGCTATTGTTACTTTTGCTTTATTGTATACTGGACTCCCAAGAAGAGTGTAGTTCTGAAGCGCCCTACTACAAAAAAATTAAAGAGAACTCTAATCATGTGACATGATAGATATGCTAATTATAGTTGTCATTTCACAATGTACGAATATATCAAATATCATTGTCCACCCAAAACCTGTATGATTATTATTTGTCAATCAGATATCAGTAGAACTGAAAAAATTAAAGAAACTAAAGATGATACTACTATTATTGCTAAAATATGATTACTACTCTATGATTTACTATTTTTTGCAGTTCTTTTTGCCCATAAATTCTCTTTTAGTTGAGATTCACAGTTGTATTATTTATGTTTCAACTTTATTAGGTTGTCCATTTCTCTTTGTTTTGATGTCACCGACTTTATGAATTTTATGTTCATTTGGTGGTTCCTATTTAAATTTAGTTGTTACTTCTTTATTCTTTCTTGGTTTTTCCTGCTGTGTTCTTTGGTCATTGTCCTAACAATAAGCATTTCTTTCTTATCAAATTCTAACACTGCTAATGGATTTCTTTTGGTGAACTGGATTGATTGCTACATCCAGGATAATGTGAAATAATGGTGAAGACAGCTGAGATATGTCAATGTTTTTATTGAAATTATAAAATCAAACTGGTATGCTTTTTCTAAACACTTTGTTTGCAGTTATTTAGGTGATTAAAATATTTTACCCTTATACATATTAATGTGATCAGTTATTACATAGGATTTTATTGTATTAAACTAACTTGGCATTTGTGGACTAAACTTTGGTAGGGTTACATTATGTTGTTTCCTTATATTGAAGGTTTCTTATGGTTCTTTTCAAGGTTTTTTGCATCAATTTGTATAATTAAAAAAGGTATAAACATCCACATATGTAACACTATTTTGGAAAGTTATATACCAAGATTTTGATCATATTTCAAAAATCCACCCCAATATTTTATATCCCTATCATACTTTCTGGTCAATTACAACATTTAAAGGTAGCACTGTTGACTCACTTCTCTGTGTTTTTTTGTTTTGTTTTATTTTTTTTTCCATTAGAGAGACTTCATTATTTTTAATTTTTTCAGTACTGGGGATTGAGCTGCATTCAATTATTTTTTAAATGGTCTTCCTAAGTTGCTGAGGCTGGCTTTAAACTTGCAGTCCTCCTGCTTCAGTCCTCTGAGCTGCACTTCTCTGTATATTTTACTTTAAGTTTTCTATTATTTATTTCTCTCTAGAATAGAAGTTACTGATCAGTTCTTGGCACCTTTAATAGAGCTAGCCATGGTAAATAATTGTTGAATGAGTGCTTTATAGAAATACTTTTTTGGGGGGCACTGGAGATTGAACTCAGGGACACACAAAAAGTGAGCCACATCCCAACTCTATTTTGTATTTTTATTTACAGAAAGGGGTCTCACTGAGTTGCTTAGTGCCTCGCTTTCTCTGAGGCTCTTTGCTATTTCACCAACTATTCCAGTCACATCCCCCTTATGGCAAAAGAGAACACAAAGGCACACATTGCATTTTCCTGTCATATGCAAAGCAAGGATTCCTTTCATGGGAACCATTCCTGATCCTTTCTTTTCTTCTGGATTCAAGTATACTTAAGTTGTTTTTATAGAATTTGCCTCTGGAATCCACTCAAACAAGCATTTCAGGAGTGGACTTAGGCAATAGAAGGCTGCATGTCCATATTAAAAACTGTGTGTGTGTGTGTGTGTGTGTGTGTGTGTGTGTGTGTGTGTGCTTTAAGGTCAAACTCCTCCACATGGCTCATGATGAAACCCCCACCTTGAGCAGTATGATGCTACCTATGAAGAGGCATAATGACCGTTTAGGCCTGCACAATAGAAACCTAGAGCTCCCCTAGAGCTCCCCTCGAGCTTCTCACTCTGCAAAGACTTGCAGAGTAAATCTCAGTTATTTGGGAGAAATTCCTAAGTGCTCCTGTTTAGATTTGTGGGTTGTTTCTTTAGGTTGAGGTTCAAGTCATGTCTTTGGCAGGAGGTTCTGCATGGGATCCTGAATTCCTCTTACATACCACACGCATGTTCATCACTGTGATCTGAATTGTTACTTGCAATGCCACATTTATTCACTGGGCTTTGATGATATCTTTTGTGCATGCCTACTCTTCAAGAAACAATTGTGAGCCAACTTTGAGTTGACTCTGGAGGCACTTCCTTAAAACAACTTATAGATAATTTGTTTTTCAGAAAATAGCCAGGCACAGTGTTGCACACACATAATTCCAGGAACTGTATAATTACACAAACAGTGTAACTCTACTTTGTATACAACCAGAGAAATGGAAGTATACAACCAGAGAAATGGAAGTTGTACCCCATTTGTGAACAATGAATCAAAAAAAAAAAATACTGCACATCACTGGCCACAGTAGTGTAACTCAGGAGACTGATTCAGGAGGGTCGTAAGTTCAAGGTCAGGCTGGGTTATTTGGGAGACCTTGTCTCAATAAAAATTAAAATGTCTGGGGATGTAGCACAGTGGTAGACTGTTTGCCTAGCATATGTAAGACTTGAGGCTTAATTCTCAGTACTGTAAAAAACAAAAATATAACAAAAAAACAAAAAACTGCACACAAATTTTTATTGTGATTGTTTTACATGATCATCCCAAATTGGGAATATCTCAGTGTCTTTCAATTGATGAGTGGATATGAAAACTGGGTTATATATATAACTGAATACAATACAAAAATAAAGAGGGAAAACCACAGATATAAGCAATGATATGGATAGAATATATCATTTTTTTAATGCTAAACTGAAGAAGCCAAACTCCAAAAGTTACATACACATGATTCCATGAGATTTTATAAAAGGCAAAAAAAAATATGGATAGTCAATAGATTCGTGATTGCCAGGGCCTGAGGTGGGGAGAGGGATTGATTATGACAAGGCCCTAAAGAATTGTTTTTAAATGAAATAAACATTTTATATATTAATTGTAGTGGTGTTTATACAGCTGAATACATTAATAGAATTAGTTTTTGGTTTACAAATTGTACCTCAGTACAATTTGACTTTATATTAAAAAAAAAAAAATCCCAGCAGCTCATGAGACTGAATCAGGAGGGTTACCAGTTCAAAGGCAGCTTCAGTCAATTTACGGAGGCACTCAGAAAGTTAGCAAGACCCAGTCTCAAATTAAAAAAAATAAAAGAGATCTAGGAATGTTTGGCTTAGTGATTAAGCACCCCTTGATTCAATTCCTGGTACAAAAAAAAATGTAAAATGTAATTTGTTTCTCAGGAAATTATGTCTAGGTGTTACCATGTGTTAGCTGGTTCAGTTGATTCTCCATTTGTTATCAATATTCTCTTCTTCCTTTTGGATATTACACTATAAAAGAGAGAGGGAGAGAGAGAGAGAGAGAGAGAGAGAGAGAAAGAGAGAAAGAGAGAGAGAGAGAGAGAGAGAGAGAGAGAGAGAGAGAGAGAGAGAGAGAGAGAATCTGAACAAAGAATTTTTAAGGTATGAGTCTACCCATATATGAGCAGCTCATGATTTTAACATTTTATCTAGTTTCTACTGATGTTTGCCTGAAAAGGTTTTGAAGGTCTCCTCCAATAGGAAGAGTAGAAGGGGCAGCTTCTGTGCAGTGAGTGTGTTGTGGATGCAGAAATCTGCAGTGGGAGGTGCTGGAGGGATTGGCAGAGGCTGGAGGACTTGTATGAAGTCCTGTTCCTTCAGCTCATGTGGTGCAGGATGCACACTGTTCTTACTGCCTATTCTCAGGATGTTAGGAGCATCCTTAATAACTGGTAATAACTGGAATTCCATTTGTGATTCTTGTATTTTTGTTTTGACATGAAAACTCACATAAAAAGGAGAAATATTCTCTTTTAAAATACTTAAAGAATAATTGATTTTAGTGTTTTGCTATTAAGCATGGTACTGACTTTGGGTATAAGATTTATTTCTTCATTTTATGTTAAGAAAAAAAATAATAAACATAAGTATTTTCAGAAATTTATATAGCATTAACTAATTATTCTTTAAGAACTTATTAAATGAACTTATCGTCTTTCTTTTGGACCTATTTATGAGTATATATAAACTTTCCAATATTCAATTATACTTGTTCTTAGAATGTTCATTTTGACCATGATGGGAAAACACAGATTTACACTTACATCTATGACAAGCTAATAAGCCAAAGACACAGAAACAACTCTTTTTTTTTTTACTTTTTTCAGACTGCATTTTGATTCATTGTACACAAATGGGGTACATCATTTCATTTCTATGGTTGTACACGATGTAGATTCATACCATTCGTGTAATCATATATGTACATAAGGTAATGATGTCTGTCTCATTCCACCATTTTTCATACCCCCTCCCTCTCATTTCCTTCTACATAATCTAAAGTTCCTCCATTCTTCTCTCACTCCCCAAACCCTCACCCCCATTATATATCATTCTCCAGGGAAAATATTTGGCCTTTGGTTTTTTGAATGAATAAAAAAAAGTTGTATATATACACAATGGAATATTGTTCATCCATAAAGAATAATAATATTATGGCATTTGCAAATAAATGGATGGAATTGGAGAAAATCAGGTTAAGTAAAACAAGCCAATCCCAGAGACAACTCTTTTGAACACATTTGACAATAGAAAACAATTAACGGGAAACATTGAGAGATGGTAAACAAACAAGTTGATATGTTGTATAATCTCTGCTTCTATTTACAGCTGTAGAGACATATGCACCCAATAACTGACCACCTAAAAAGAAATACTGAATCTGAAGGGAGAGGCAAATTCTAGTATAATAATAATAATAATAATAATAATAATAATAATAGATGAGGACTTATATTGCCCACTTTCATTAATGGAAAGATTTTATAGACAGAATATCAACCAAGAAACTTCAGACTTAATCTACACTATAGACCAAATGGACCTAAAAGATATTTGCAGAACATTTCATACAACAGCTGTGAACTGTGTTTTTTTTCATCAGCACACAGAACATTTTCCAGGAAAGGTCACATTTTAGGCCACAAAATGAAAGTCACCAGATTTTTAAAATATCAAAATTATATCATGTGTCTTCTCTGACTATAACAAAATAAGAAGTCAACAACAAAGGAAATTGTGGAAGTTGTGCAAACACTTGGAAATTATTCAACCTTGCTCTAAAACAACAAATGGATTAATGAAGATATAAAAAGGGAAGGGTAAACTTCTTGAAAGCCCCCAAAATGACTGAGAATATTTGCAAACATATGGAATGGAGAAAAAGCAGTATGGAAGTTTAGAACTGGGGATGCAGCTTAGTGTTAAGAGTGTTAGACTGGCATGTGCAAGTCCCTGGGTTGGATCACAGCTCTAAAGGCAAAAAAAAAAAAAAAAAAGAGGAAAGTTTACACAAAAAAATTGAGTGAGTTCAAATAATTAAAATCAGAACATGAAAAATGCAACAAATATTTTAAAAATTCCAACAAATAAAAAGTTATTTTTAAAAGTTAAAAAAAATTAAACAAAATTTTAGCTAACCAAATTAAAACAAAGAAGACCCAAACAAACAATCTCAGAGATGAAAATGAAGGTATTACAACTGACATCATGGAAATATGAAAGATAATTAGTGATTCTTAAAAACAAATACATACCAACAAATTGCAAACAAATAGAAAACATGGATGAATCCCTCTGCACATATGACATCAAGATTGAAATGTGACAAAAACATAAGATCTAAGTATACCAATATTGCATAACAAAACTCAATCAGTAATAAAAGTCAACCAAGAAAGAAAATTAAATCCCAGAACTCGATGTCTTCATTATAGAATCTTATCAAATTTTTATTTATTTATGCATTTATTGGTACCAAGGATTGATCCCATGGACACTTAATCACTGAGCTCTATCCCCAGCTCTTTTCTTTTTTGTTTTGTTTTTCAATTTTTTTGGGGGGGTGCTGGGGATCAAACCCAGGGCCTTGTACTTACAAGGCAAGCACTCTACCAACTGAGCTATCTCTCCAGCCCCTTGTTTTTTAAATTTTGAGACAGGGTCTCACTAAGTTACATAGGGCCTCACTGAGTTGCAGAGGCTGGCCTTGAATTTCTGATTCTCCTCCCTGAGCCTCCTGATTGACTGAAGTGACAGGTATGCCCCATTGCACCTGGCTCTACCAATCTTTTAAGGAGGAACTAGTGTCTATTGTTCTCCATTCCAAAAACATAAAAGGGAAACAATTCTTCAGATTCATTCTATGAGACAGTATTACCCTGGGATCTGAATTTTTTCTCTTCAAATTAGATGCTTTTTTTTTTTTTCCATAACTCTAGGCAGTCAGCTACTTTCTTGGCAAGACCCAAATTCTCCTCCACTAGGGAATGCTCAAGGGAAGGAAACTGTTCAGGAGAGATTACTTAATTTGAATTCATTCCAAATGTGCTAACAAGCTAATCTATTAGAAATAGAGATGATATAAAAAATCATAGATGGAATTTGCACATTTAAATGGAAGGATTATTTTCTTGTTAGAATGACCCAAGAGATTTCTGAAAACTCAAATTCTGGAACAAGTCTTCTCTTAGTATCTAGTCCTTTATGTCCCATTTTCTTGTAATAGTCTGGCTATTTAGAGAAGTTTCCAGAAGGTCTCATTTTTCTGGGATGAGATTATGCAGATATGGACACTGTTTTAATTAGTAAGGAAGGGGACTTACGAAGATTCTTTTGAATGAGCAGCACACTGAAGAGTTCTGTGTCTACCTGTGAGAAAACTCCATCGTCAGCTTTGTAGTGAGGCTACATCTCACTCTTTGCTCTGGTAGGTAAAGTGCTTAATAAGTAAGCAGTGAATTATCATAAACACTCAAACTCATGTCCTTCTTGGTTTCTTCACACTAATTGTCTAGAATAGACAAAAATATTATGTAACCAATCTTAGTGTTGCTTGATCATTTGTTTACTGTGCCATCAAATAATGGGTTTGACCAAGTTCATTTTCACTAGTTAGATCAAATTTTGGTGCATTATGAGTATACATAAGAGTGAGATACATCGTGACATATTTGTGAATGCACATAACATAATTTGATCAACTTCATTTCTCAGAACTGTCCTTTTCCTCCCTTTTCTCCTCCATCTTCCTCAATTGTATTGGTCTCCTTTTTATTTTCATGAGGTCCCTTTTCTTAAAAATAGCTTTTTCTCTCTTCTACAGATGAGAGACAACATATGACCCTTGACTCCTGAGTGTGGCTTATATTGCTCAACATAATGTTCTCCAGTTCCATGTTTCCTGCAAATACAATTGTCTTGATTTTAGATAGTTTTGCAAACATAACATTTTATTTTCTATGAATCTGTTTTCCCAGCAGGGGAGAATAACAGACTACATTTGTACTATAAATACCGATATTTTAAAATGATTTTATATTTAAGGTATACACATGGATACATTTATGCTTCTCTGAGAGACTGAGATAATGGAGATCTCTGGAAATATATTTTCTGTAGCCACTTAGAACTATTCATGGATTCACTGGTTAGCCACATATTACCATGTGTTCTATGAAGACTCATAGGTACATGAGGCACTGCAGGTACCCTCAGTGAATGAAGTATTGATTTGTGGATCAAGGACAAGACCCAAATGTGAATTCATGGAACTACTAAAAATGAATACTTATTGAAAAGTCCTGTGATCTAATTAAATATAGCAAATATCTTACAGTTCATGTATTCTCAAAGGAGGTATTAGAACTGGGAAAATTGAGTTGACAAAACACAAATTAATTCAAATATACCAAGTATATTTGGTTTAATGGTACATCCTGATTAATATTTATTAAAGTTTGCCAAATGACGAGTAATATATGTTAAAAGTACAAAGAAGAATCCACTGTTTTTATTACTTGAGTTTATGGGATATTATATTTTACATGATATGTAAATAAAAAAGTATAATCATTTTTAGAACATTTGGATGAGTGAATTTAAAATTGTATGACATACCAAGAATGTGAGAATATAAGATGACAAATGTCTGTTATTTCCTGGAAGCACATAGGAACTTTTCTATGTCAGTCTTGAAATTATCCCAGAATATATGTCAGAGATAGGTACATAAAGAAACCCGTGCTCAGGGAAGTACCTCATCTACTGTCACCGGCATTTTTAAAATTATTATAGTACAGAACTACATATGGTGATTTTAAATTATGAGTATCATTTTAAAGAACTATTTTCCTTAAAAATGTGTCAAATTATTTTTATGGTATAGTGTTAATTCCATGGTTTCGTTGGAAACTACAGTAATATTATTTTTTCACTGTTTATAGTATCAAATCTTTGACAATGTAAACTATACATTCATGCAACTTACATAAGTTGCATAGTTTAGTTTTATACATTTAAATAGTATAGTTTTATACATTTAAATAGTGTATATAGTATAGTTTGGGCACTCTATAGAATATTCATCCTAGTGAAATCCTACAATGACAATCAATGACAGTAAATACACTGAACATTGCAGGACGTAAGATGTGAAAAAAAGAGAATTGGGCATAGACTACTTTATACCCTTGTGTTTTTAAGAGCTATGCCTTTATCAGTGTATAGCTTTAACATCCACAGTACTCCTGAATCAGAAAGAAAGAGTAACTTGAACAAGACACTTAGAAGGTTCATCATAGCTGGACTCTAAAGAAAGCTCATCTGTACATGTTCTCCCCACTACCAAATCCAGAGAATAGTATCCTCTCACTTTCTTTCCAAATATGTTCCTGTATAGGTAAATATTCATAGTACTTTATATAATGAAATAGATAATTCCTTAGACATGCAGGTTTATCTTACACCCTGAATGTGTTCATAAGTTACAGGAATACTGTTCTTTAAACCTGGATTCTGTCAATGGTTCTTATTGGATTAATACAGATTCTAATTTGTTTTGATGCACTGCTCATGGTGAAATTATGAGGAACATTAATAATAGCCATACTACAGTGACAAAGCCACATCAATGTTTATAACAGCTCAATCCACAATAGCTAAACTATGGAACAAAAACTATGCGTCCTTCAATAGATTGATGGATAAAGAAAATGTAATACATATACATATATACAAGGGGATATTATTCGGCTTTAAAGAAGAATGGAAATATGGCATTTGCTAGTAAATGGATGGAGTTGAAGAATAACTTGCTAAGTGAAATAAGCCAATCCCCAAAAAACAAAGGACAAATGTTTTCTCTGATATGTGGATGCTAATTCACAGTAGTGGGGTGTGCTAGGGAAGAATAGAATTACTTTAGGTAGAGGGGAGTGAAGGAACGGGTAAAGGGGTAGGAAGGATTGTGGAGTGAAGGAGACATTATTACCTCATGTACATGTATGATTGCATGACCAATGTGATTGTACAACACGTACAATCTGAAAACGAAAATTTATACTCCATTTATATATGATTAATCAAAATGCATAAATCATTCTACCATCATGTCTAACTAATTAGAACAAATTTTAAAAATTAAAAAATAATAATAATAGCTCTCATTGTTTCAATTTTACCAGGTGCTCAACAGCACTCATTCAAAGTAATTGCATGCAATAAAAATGCCCCTAAGAAGTAGATTTGTGGGTCTCCGTATGTTAAAAAATGATAAAACAGAGGTACAGGGAGGTTTATTCAGTTGCCCATGCTCCAATGGAGAGCAAGTGGATGAACCTGGGATTGGTCCAGAATCTACAGTGTTCATCCAGGTTCTCTACTTTCCATTCATGAATGTCTTGGGTCCTATGTTGGTAACTACTGAATGAGAAATTTAGAGTCATTATTTAGTCACCATAGTTACCACCTCCTGTTTACCACTAGTTAGCACTTTTAAACAGTAATAACCATGGAAATTTTATTTAATTCTGCAAATCTTAAAATTGAAAAAAGTAAAAAGAATAGGAAAAGGTGAAGTCAAAACATTTATAGTGTTGTAGTTGGACAGAAAAGAATTCTGATTTCATATAGTTCATTCTCTTTATTTTCCAATGTGAAAATGGAGACATATTTGTAATTGCATTTAGAAAATGACAAAAACTCATACCTTCTCATGCTAAGAATGGACATTTCCTCTAGTGTGCTGCCTTTTGGAATCTGTACAATGCAGTTCTGTTTGTAAGCACTCTGTGTACTAAGAAACATTAGCTAGAAAGTCTTGTTCCTCTGTTCTTTCACTTTTCAGTTTCCCTTTTTTTCTTTCCTTACCACCCAGCTCACCCCAATAGTTCTGAAAATAATGTACTAACAGCTGACACAGTGGGTGGTGATGGTGACACTTGAAGGATTACTTCATTAAAATTAAAAATGTTGAAAATCAGGATAGTGTATATAAATGTGTAAAGAATGTGGCATGTGGCAGAGGCAGGAATACAATCCATAGAATCATAGATTCTGAAAATGTTGACATTCAGGACCCCATGAAGTAATTGGTACAGGGGGAAATGTGCCCTATCATTTTTGCAGTTATTTGATACAGTTCAGGTCCAGTTTTCAAATTTAATGAGAGGTGTATGAAGACTGAATGTCATTAAGACATGCACAGTAGATGTCTAGTAGTGCACTTACATAGTATTGAGCTAGATTGTCCAGAAGAGGTGATATTTTTGGTACTACACAGATTATCTGGTAAAGTTTTCCCATAAATACAACTAACTCAAAGGACTGACTCTACAATACTTTGTATGTTTAGGGTTTATGCCACCATTATCGAATAGGAATCTTGAAAGCAGAAACTCTTTTCCTGTTCATGATTGCTGACTTCTGTGCCAAGAAGAAAGATGATTGAAAGAAGATATTAAACGTATGAATGACAGTTGGACCTTTGTCTACCCTTCTCCACAGAGACCCACTGAGATCTTAAGATAGAATCTCTTACTTGTAAGTCCATCAAAATCATCCAAAGGGAAACACAATTTTCAAGGGAAGGTCTACTGGGCTCCTTGGAAGAGGACCTGAACAGGTGCTCACTCAGTTTTCACAGTGTGTTCACCACTGCAGAAGATGGAAAGATGAAGGTGTGCTCCATGACAGAGGGGATTCATGTCCTGTTCAGTTCCATGGCAGGTGCTGTTCTCTGAGCTCTCACCTATGAAACAAGCCTCATGGGAGAGTGAATGGGACAGAATAACAATGTCATAGAATTCGTCCTCCTGGGCCTCACCCAGGATCCTGATGGGCAAAAGGCATTATTTGTCATGTTATTACTCATCTACATTGTGACGATGGTGGGCAATCTGCTCATTGTGGTGACCGTCATTGCCAGCCCCTCCTTGGGCTCCCCCATGTACATCTTCCTTGCCTATCTGTCACTCATGGATGCTCTTTATTCCAGTGCCATCTCACCCAAGATGATTATAGACTTACTCTATGATAAAAAGACAATTTCCTTCCCAGCATGCATGGGCCAGCTCTTCACAGATCACCTATTTGGGGGTGCTGAGGTCTTCCTTCTGATGGTGATGGCCTATGATCGCTATGTGGCCATCTCTAAGCCACTGCACTACTTGAGCATCATGAATAGGCGGGTTTGCATCCTCCTGTTGGTGGTGGCCTGGGTGGGAGGTTTTGTACACTCTGTGGTTCAACTTGCCTTTGTGTACAATCTCCCCTTCTGTGGTCCCAATGTCATCGACCACTTTATCTGTGACATGTACCCATTACTGGAACTTGCATGTACTGACACCTACTTTATAGGCCTCACTGTGGTTGCCAATGGTGGAGCAATCTGTATGGTCATTTTTATCCTTCTTCTGTTCTCCTATGGTTTCATCCTAAACTCCCTGAAATCCTATAGCCTGGAAGGCAGACGCAAAGCCCTGTCTACCTGCAGCTCCCACATCACGGTGGTTGTCCTCTTTTTTGTTCCCTGTATTTTCATTTATGTCAGACCTGTTTCTACCTTTCCTATTGATAAACCCATAAGTGTGGTTTTCACAGTTATCACTCCCATGATGAATCCTTTAATATACACATTGAGAAATGCAGAGATGAAAAACGCTATGAAAAAACTCTGGTGTAAAAAGTTAACTACAGGTAAAATAAGAATGGATCTCCCATGTTGAATCCTTTGGGTACTAATTCTAAAACAAGAAATGGGTGGTAAGTTCTAACAAATATTGGTGTGGTCAACTCAATGTAGTCTCCAGGGATGCTTCTCTTTACTCATAATCATCGAAGAGTAGAATAAATTATCTTTTGAGTGTGGGATCAAATTGGAAAAGAATTAGAACTGATGAATAAAAGGTATGGGTGTTTATTCTAAGCAAAAACAAAATGAAGCTAAACTAAAAATTCATTCTTCAATTTATCTTGAAATGAGACTTTAAATAAAGTGTCTATTAAAATTCAAAAATTTGGTGTCACCCAAATTAATCAGAAAGAAATTCCAGATAAACATCTGGAGCCAGAAGATTAATTCTTAAATCTTAATATTCATTATTCTGTTAGCTTGACACATTTCTTTAGCTGTATATATATTTTGTTTTAAGATTAATTTTCTGTTGGGGTCAATGTCTATGAAGTTTTAGTTTAAGATATTTGGATGGCAAATTACTTTTGTTCAAGACATTAGTAGTGAAGACTTTGTCAGTGGGGATGTCAGTGATGAAAACAGATTTGAGTTCTTTTGCAGGTACTTGTTTTAGAAAAACATCTAGTCCAGTAAACTTTATTGTTACTGTCTACACTAGTGATCATGTGCAATTTTACCCCTCATTGAAGAACAGGTAAAGCTTCTTATTTTGTCTTCATGATGTTGAAGATATTATTAAAGAAATAACACTTTGCATAGCATCCTGTCCCTTAAAATTTGTTTTCAACTTAAATATGTATAGTTTTAAATTTGGTGGGGATGGGAAGGATGGTAGATTGAGACAGAAATTATTACTCTATATACATGTTGAAATTTTTTTTTTAAAAAATAACACTCTCAAAATAATATAATGAAAAAGAATAAATAAAAGTAAAAAATAAATTTGTTATGACATAAATGAAATTTTGTTTACAATTTTGTGCAACAACCCAGTTTTCCACAGTCTGCAGCCATCTTGGAACATCACAAAGAAGATGGAATTGCTTTCATTACAATATGGATCATCGTGTATGCTGTGTAAGTGTTTTCTAATTGAAAGAAATTCTTCCATGTACCAAAGGATGTTTATGCATTACGTTTCACAGAGAATAGTGTTGAACCCCCACTAACAGTGTATAACAGTTGCATTGCTCTGCATCCCCTCCAATAGTGCCTGCTGATGTGAATTGTTTGGATTCAAGACTGTGACCTCATTGTGATTTTAGTTTGTAATCCCTAATGTTACTGAAGCTTAACATACACGCATAAGGAGAATATCCATTTTTTTTCTAATCTTCTATGAAACGTGTATGTATGTTTTTTGCTAAATTTCCACATTTTTTCTAATTGAAAGAAATTCTTCCAAGTACCAAAGGATGTTTATGCATTGCATTTCACAAAGAATAGTGTTGCACCCCCACTAACAGTGAATAACAGTTGCATTGCTCTGCATCCCCACCAATAGTGCCTGCTGATGTGAATTGTTTGGATTCAAGACTGTGACCTCATTGTGATTTTAGTTTGTAATCCCTAATGTTACTGAAGCTTAACATACGCGCATAAGGAGAACATCCATTTTTTTTCTAATCTTCTATGAAACGTGTATGTATGTTTTTTGCTAAATTTCCACTTTTTTTCCATTATTTTTTAATTGTTGAAACCCTTTAGGAATCCTGTGTACAAATTCTGTATTGATTGTCTGTAAAGTGAATTCTCCATTTTTGTTTTATATTTCTACAGTAGTATCCTTTTATTTGATGGATGGGAACATTTTAATCTTATTTTTTATTTTATTTTGATATCTTTTATTCATTTTCAAGTTGACAAATAAAAATTGTACATATTTATGATATAAAGTGCATTGTTTTAAACTATGTACACTTTACAGAGTAGCTCAGTCATAAACCAAGCTAATGCATTACCTCAGATAATTAGCATTTTTGTAGTGAGAAGACTTGGGATCTACTCTTTCACCCATTTTCAATAACACTTTTTATTAACTGTGGTCACCGTGTTGTATAATAGGGCTCTTGAACTTGTCCCTCTAGTTTGATTGAAAATACCTATCCCTTGACCAGAATCCCTTAGTCCAATCTCTGGTAACCACCTTTCTGCTACTTCTGAATTTAGCCTTTTAGATTCCACACATAAATGTGAATTCAAAATGTTTGTATTTGTAACCTGACTTATTTCACCTAACATAATGTCCTGCAGTCTCATCCATGTGACTATACATGAAAGAATTTCCTTTTTTATGGCTGAATAATAGTCCCTTGTGCATATATCACCTTCTCTTTATCCATCCATCTATCCACTGATGAACACTTAGCTTGATTTCATAGCTTTTCTATAGTGAATAATGCTGCAGTTCATGCCCTGTAGGTGTAGACCCAGGAGTGGGATTGCTGGATCTATGGTGGTTTCATTTTTAATTTTTGAGAAAACTCCACACTTTGTTTACTAAATATGGAAGTACTAATATATAATCTTACAGTGTGCAGTACAAGCTTTCCCTTTACTCAAATCCTCAGCAACAACCTGCTGGTCCTGAGAAATGATTATTCAGATTCTTTGTCTATTTTAAAATCAGGTTGTTTCTTTTCTTACCATTACTACTGTCATTATTAATTTTCTTTTGTTTTAAAACCATTTGTAACACATTTCTAAAACAAAATCCTCCCATGTTCACTATATCTAATGTTTAACATTTATGTATTTTTATACTATCTTCTTCAAATTGATTATTTCTATGCCAATATCCTTTTCTTTTAGTTCATGTAAATAGATTTTGATAAAAGTCCCACCACTCAACACTCATATTAAAATAATGTAGAGCTGGGGATATAGCTCAGTTGGTAGAGTGCTTGCCTTGCAAGCATAAGGCCCTGGGTTCAATCCCCAGCACCACAAAAAAAAAAAAAAAAAAAAAAAAAGTAATAATGTAGAGGGAAATGAGGAGGGGAAAGGGCAGGAGAAGGAAAGATAGGAAAGATATTGGAATGAGAAAGACATCATTACCCTATATATATGTATGATTACACAAATGATGTGAATCTACATTGTGAACAACCATAGAAATGAAAAGCTGTACCCCATTTGTGTACAATGAATTAAAATGCAGTCTGTAAAAATAAAAAAAATTCCAACATTATTATTAGAATTTCATAAGGTTGCATAAATCTACAAGAATTTTTGACCAGCAATGTATTTAATGTATCATTATATTGGAAAAGAATTGACTAGTTGATCACAAGCACTCATTCTATTTGGCAACATGAACTATTATTTAAGACTTTGGGATTCTTCAGCAATTCTTTTGGTTTGTTTACATTATATAAATATTTCACTTTTTTGTTTGAGTTTATATTTTGTAATTTGGGTTGCCTTAACTAAAGATATCCTTTCTATATTTTAATTTTTACATCACTGTTACTTGTATTTAAGAAAGTCTAATCTTGAATTCAATCACTTTACTCACCTTCCTTCCTTAAAATGACAGCTTTTTCAGTTTACTCTTTTGGATTTGCTTGATTAAAAATGATACAATCTTAAATACTTATTTTTGTTTCCAGTAATTTCTTTGCAGTATTTTTTGTCAACCCTAGTTTGACATATATTCTTTTAAAGGTGAAAATGTGGTTTATGTGGATATGCTTACATACTGCTAACCTCAGGCAGAATTTTACTACATTACAGTCATCCAAGTTTGGTCCTAAAAGAGAGAAGTGAAGACAATATTCAGGGTTAAATCTAGAATGAAGCTTTGAAGTTAGTCACCATGTCTGTACAGTTTATTTTGACATCAAATTTCTCTTCAGTAGTGTGACTCAGTATTGCATTAACAATTTGAGGAATGTGTTTCAAATTTGATTCTTTCTTATGAGGTTAAAGTTACACATATTTGACAGGCATTCTATATCCTGGCTCATCTTTGCTTGTATCTAGTTACTTACTGAATTAAGGATCTCGAGGTTCAGCCTAGTTACCTTGAACTGAATCTCTGAGGCCATCTCTACTGCAGAATGGTGGTCTTCAAAGTGACTACATTCATATGAATCTCTCTCTGTATAATCCAGTTTCGTTACAGGTGTTGCTCTTTAGGGCACACACAAGCAAACCACAAGCATCTGAATCTCTGCAAGAAACAATTGCTTTGGAGAACTCCATTTACAAGTTTTTTTTTTTTTGCTTCTTTGTTCTATGGAAGGGGTCATGAGTTGAATTGTTTTATTTTCACTTTCTTGTTTCTTATTACTGTTGCTTTGGGTGGAGTTACAATCATTTATGTTTTGGCTTCAGTTTGAGGTTCCTCAGTTTGACTTCCATGTGGAGATAATGAGAGTTGAGAGTTCTGGGTGTCTCAGACCATATTTAGTACACAAGTGCCTGCTCTTATATTTTTTCATTTTTTGTATAGTAAAAATGTAAATGGGAAACAAGAATGAGAATATCATATACCTTATTGTTCTTCTTTGTTTCCTTGGAACCTTATTTTCTCTTTTCCTTCCTTTCCTTTGCCATCAAATCTCCCAAGAGCACTTTTCACTTGGGCTTGTTCTCATCTTCCCCAGAAGCAGTGCCTTTTTGAGAACGACATGTCAGAGAGACTTACTCTTTGCTCTTAGATTCCTATTTTTCTATTGATCTTCCCAAAGTTATCATCCAGCAGAAGCATCTGAAAATAAAGAATGACCTGGAAGAATCATGTGGAAGGTATCCATTCTCTAGTGGCACACTCCCTGAGTGAATTTAATTTGGGACGAGTGACCTTGTGGACAATTTGATCATCTCAGTGAAGAACTTTGCTATTCATTGCTTATTAAATGCCTAGTCAGATCTCACCTTACCTGGGAGAAAAAATTCTCTTTGGGTATTAATGTAACTGTCAAGAGGTCACTTCAATTCCAGACATGAGCTATATTCACACTCTCCTGTTGATGCTTTCAAAATACCTCCAAAATTTTATGTTTTATATTCTCCAATACTGTGCACTATTGACTAAAAATAGGTTTGTTTGGTCAGCAAATAGCAGTGAAGTTTTAATTTTTTTGCTTCTGGATATATTTTCTCAATCACAACTTTCAAATTTGATGATACTTTAAGCATATTGACTGATTATTCTTGAAGGCAACTTTGGATAAATACATGATTTAATCTGTAAAGTTTAATCTGCTTTTGAGAGTACAAACAGGCTACAGTACTTTTCTTTTCGTGTGACAAAACATTTATAGCAGTCACATCTGGATTGACCTGGTGGCAGTCCTGATTAACTTCATCAGACTCAGCCATCATCTTTTGGGACCAAAGGTAAAACTGCAGAAGCTTGGATTTGGAGTAAGTGACCAAGGAGGAAATAGAAAATCCAGGTTATATGTTTACAAAAGCTAATCACTACTATGATTAGTAGGGAAGCACAAGTTTACTTCAAATGAATTATAAATCTTTCTTAAGAAGTATTTTTTTTTAAATTTACCTCAAAAGTTTTATGTCAAAATCAAGAAGGGAGTAGATTCATTTTCTTCATTTCAAAGAATGTTACTAAAATACATATGATGGCAATAAAATTCTCCATATTTTTATTAGAGGTATTTTAAATAAATACTAAATAGAGAAAGCTGGTGCTACAATAAAAAAAAATATAGCATGAAATTTTTATTATCTTTAATGTTTTTATAGTATAAAATGTATCATGTGCATTTTTTATCATTTAGAGAATCTAACAGTTTGTTTTTACAAATTGTTACCCTGCATATGGCATGAATGTTATTCTATTGTAAGTATATACCACAATTTGTTTATCCATGTATTAGTTGATGGACACTTGGGTTGTTTGGGTATTATAAATAATGCTGGTATGAACCTCAGTGTATGAATGCTTTTTCTTGTCTTTTTTCAGTATGCTTTTTATGTATATGCCCCAACTGGCATTGAAATATGTTAAACGCCATATTTGCATATCAATTGAACATTAAAACTTACATTTTGAAGTATAAATTAATAACCTCTTATAAAATGTGGAATCTCATATTTAAAGAAATTCTATTCATAAACCTACTTTTACCTATTGAAAGGATGCTTTAGTGGGAATAGAAGTTATGAATTTTGTTAGGTACAAGATCTAGATAATCTTAAAGAAAATGCCTTTCTTTCTATGGGTCAATCGTATGGATATTTTCTCAAATCTAGAGTCCTAAAAATATAGTGAATGCAACTGGGGCACATGATATTATGCACTCCTTTACCCTCTGAATTAAAAATTATTCCTCAGTTGAATTTCAAAGATGATTTGAGTTGTGGAGAAAGAAAAAACAATGGATTTTCCTACAGTAATGTGATTGGTAAGTCTACATACCTGTAAACAATAGTGATTTAATAAACCCATCTATCCTCCAGTAATGCTCCATTGGGTACTTAAGAGAGCAATCTTTGAGGGAAATTCATACAAATCTACAAAGATGTGGCTTTAAGGACAGTAACATGGGGGAAACAAATGAGAGTAAATAATATTTTGCACTTATTGTGTTTATTATTTACCAGATAGTTTTTTTATGATCTTACTTGCTTTATCATGTTGGATTCTTAAATTTTTTCTATGTGTTAGATGCTGTTACAATTTTTATGCTGCAAACAATGTTGAGTAATTTATCTAAAGTCCCACAATGGGAAAACATAAATTCTGAGGCTTAAATTCCAAATAAGAATTTAGAAACTGACATCTCAAAAGATTCACTAATGCAGGCATCCCAGTCAACCTTTGCAAAATTATTACACACACCTACACACAAAAACATCCAAACAAACAAATAAAAAATGGGCAGACCCTCCATATGATACAGGCAAACCATATTCCTTCTCTTAATTGGTTCTAAAAATACATTCAAATGTATGAAGGTTTTACAACAAACAATTTAATTTTCTATGTAAAAATTAACTAGGAAAAAATGTTGTATTAATTTAACATTCCCTTGTTTTAAAATTATCTAATGAGTTGATTTGATTTTTATTAGAACCTAAAATTTTACCTGTATCATTTCTATTATTATTCATCTTTGGAAAAAGCTGTTGCTTATAGCATGTTTTGTCACCACAGTGATAAAGTATAGAATTTTGTGACATTCAGACAATCAATTATTTTCAACAGTCTAGAGTAATAATGTGCTGAGGAATATTTTAAATACTGAAATATTTATGGAGCAGATACAATGTGGTATATAAAGAAGTGCTGTAAGGATTTGACTTGTCAACAGGAGAGACCCTCCTACCAGAAGTTATCTCTAAATGCTCAGAAAGCTACTGTGAATGTCTTTACTTTCCATTATAAACATAGATATAGAATCATAACTGTGAATGAAGGCAATTAATTTCGTATATATGCCATATCAGAAGACAGAAAGATGGATTTTTTTTCTTTAGGCAGTTGGTCTTTTCTGCTGATATATATGTAAGTTCAAAATCTGATTTTCCCATTTTTCTTTTACCTGTAAGATAAAGATTTCCATAAACAAATGTTGATACTAACCCTCCCTTTAGGGCACCTCCTGATTGATATATCTGGATATCTTAGGCATCTCTACTCTCAAGTCATTCAGTTTTCCATGCCTCCAACAAACCATTTAACAATTGTAAATCATATTTGTGTTCTTCAGTTTCTGCTCTTTGCTGGTCGACCTGCTTTCTCTCAGTTATCTCTTATTTTATTTTTGCCCCCACTTGAGTGTGGCTTTGCTCTCATGGAAACACAAAGGATAGAATATTCCCCTAACTTTCATAAATGACCATTCAGAAATGTAGCACTAAATTGGGGCATATTAAAATAATTCTGCCAAAAAAAATTGCACATATCACACATAAGACTAGCCCAGGATCGTGGCTGCATGGTCTGCTACAGGATTTATTTTCAAGTAAGAATAGATGTCTTTAACTCAGCATAGACTCGATAGCCAAGAACTACGTATATAAACAAAATGCTGCCTGAAATGATGACTTATGAACATGTAATCTTTAGAGTAGTCTAAGTCAACTCGATTAATACAAAAATGGTCTATCAGAAAAATGTGATGATGTCATTTCAGAGAATGTTGTCAATGATAAGTATTCAGAAACTCATGCATGTAAAAACAAACACAGTGTTTCCAATAAGGAATAGAGATGGGACACAAGTTTCACAGAATGACTTAGCTAAAATCAACAAATATTTCCAGACTCTTAATATAGAGTTCTTTTTTCTCTTCCGTGATTCTGTATCAAATTTTTTTACATTCTGAATTGATTCCTGGTTAGCCATTATCAATTGTAAACAAATTTGAAAAGTGTGTACAATATCTATGCAGTGCCCATCCACTTTGACATAATACTGAAATTCTGAGTTTTTTTCTCTTTAATAACTTATGTTGCTATAAATGTCCGTTCAGTTTGTGTATGTGTGTGTGTGTGTGTGTGTGTTTTAAAAAAATCTGTTCTTTCATTGAATTTTCATGGCTAGAAATAAGTTAATATATTTATATTTGCTCATTTGATCTTCTGGTGAGCTGTGAAATTCAGATTAATTAAATAAAGTATAATAAATATTCACTGAGCACTCACAGTGTCCCTGGTTATTTAATTACCATGAATTATTCCTAGATTCCTGGAACTTGTAGGAAAGTACTAGGCTGGCAAATATCTAAACAGTGACTTGTAATTTATGCTATTTATTGGATATTATTTTATATAAATGCAGGAATGAAGTCATTACCCATGAACTTGTTTTCATGGTAGATCTTGGAGGATGGAAATGTCATCAGGAAAATATAAGACCTATATAATGCTACAAATGCAGTCTTCCTGAGAGACATTCTGGAGAATGTGACTTTATGATTGTTAAGGAGGTAGTGTTGCAGATAAATCCTTTCACATGTTTGCCATCTAGAATCTTGAAGCCTCATCATTGATGCTGAATGAAGAGATTTATGAAAATAAGTACAAAAATTGTGGGAAAAATCCCAAATGCTCCTTTTCTATTGCTTTGCTCTATGTGAGATCATTGGGAGGAAATACTGCTGAGAAAGCCATCATATTTTCCTTTCTGTGTGTTTCCTTTTTATTAGCGCACAGTGATTGCTCTGAATTGTGGGTTTCATTGTGGCACATTCCTACCTGTGTACTACATGCTCTGGTCATTTCCAGTTTTCAAGTAGAACTTGGGATTATCTCAAATTCATTTTTGACCTTCTTCTTTGCAGGTTCTATCATCAAAGTTTACCACATTCTGAAGAACACATGGAAAACAGGAACAATGTGATTGAATTTATCCTTCTGGGTTTCATCCAGAATCCTGAAGGGCAAAAAGTTCTGTTTGTCACATTCTTGCTCATCTACATTGTGACCATAATGGGCAACCTGCTCATCATGGTTACCATCATAGCCAGCCAGTCCCTGGGCTCCCCCATGCACTTTTTTGTGACTTTTTGTTTTTATAGACACTGTCTATTCTACTGCCATTGCTCCCAAAATGATAATAGATTTGCTTTATGAGAAAAAGATCATTTCCTTCCAGGCCTGTATGACTCAAGTTTTCATAGATCACTTGTTTGCTGGGGCTGAGGTTATTCTCCTGGTGGTGATGGTCTATGATCAAGATGTGGCGATCTGCAAACCTCTTCATTACTTGACCATAATGAATCAGTGGGTGTGTATTCCCATGCTGTTGCTGACCTGGATTGGGGGTTTTCTCTGCTCCTTAGTTCAGTTTCTCTTTATTTATCAGCTGCCTTTCTGTGGCCCCAATGTCATTGACAATTTCATGTGTGATATGTATCCCTTACTGAACCTGGTTTGCACCAATACCTACCTCACTGGTCTTTCCATGACAGCTAACAGAGAGGCAGTTTGCACTGCAACCTTCTTAATTCTCCTAGTTTATTATGGGATCATATTATACTCCCTAAAGACCCATGGTTTGGAGGGCAAACACAAAGCTTTCTACACTTGAGTGTCCCACATCACTGTGGTCATTTTGTTCTTTGTCCCCTGTATCTTTTTTATGCAAGACTCAATTCCACATTTCCCATCCATAAATTCATGACTGTGGTTTTAACTTTCATAACTCCCATATTGAACCCCATAATCTACACCCGGTAGAATGCAGAAATGAAAAATACCATGAGAATACTTTGGAATTAAAAAGTGACAGTAGCTGGGAAAGGGCCGTATCCCTCCTTCAGAACCTGACCTTCTTTCCTTCTCTGAAGCAAACAATGCTTCGACCTTCCACAAATCCATTTTTATATCCATTCTCTTTTGGTGATTTATTCTATTTATTCTGAATCAACCATACAAATTAATCTTTAAGTGGAGTATGCTATGGCCTTCCAGATTATTTGGTGGACAGCAATATCTTTTTATTTCAAGTTCTTTTAATTCTCTTTCCTCTTTTTGAACTTGAAAGTTTATTTTTGATTGACATATGGTAATTAGATATGCTTATGGGATACAATATGGTTAAAAGTTTCAGTCAAGCTAATTAACATTCATTACCTCACTAACTTATCATTTATTTTTTGGTGAGGGCTGAAAATCTGTTCTTGTTTCTGGTTTATGATGCCTCCTTGCACACAAAAAAAAGGTGGCCCAATAGAACTCATTCTCTTTGGTTCAAGAAAAGGACATTTTAAATGTTCTGATTGCCAAACTTTTAGTCTAGCAGCTTTCGATATAACTCTAGGAGCTGTAGAAAGCATGAGGCCCTGAGTTCAATTCCCTGCACTGAAAAACAACAAATACAGAATCCTTCCTGTCTCTCTAACCACAAACACAGTTCTTGGTCAACTGGATGGATTTTACATTTCATACCAAGTGTTCAAAGTTCAGGAGAAACTCGGAAGAAATTAACTTAGTTAACTTTGTACTATGTGGAGGTAAGATGCTTAGGTAGTAAATGGTTGAATTTCTACCTTCTGACAGAATTTTTGAAAATCTGCTCAATATCTTTGTGCATATACAGATCAACTGGGTTCTTCTAACAGAAAAAAAAAATATTTTTAAGTCTGTCAAACCACGGTAGAACTTTCAGACTTGCTGACATAAAATCCAACTCTTTGGGTGCACTTATTTATGCTTTCACATATAAATGCTAAATGTTTTGGGAAGAGATTATTATATTTTATATGACAAATTCCCTTCTAATTCTCCATAAACTTTATGTTGTTGTTGACTTGAATGGTAAATTAAAGATGTTTCCCTGTCTTTGCTCTGTAGTGCATTTGGAGATCTAACACTGTGTGTTACAAAGACCATATTTTTAAATAGCTCTGGCATTACATTTTAGGCCTTGTTGAAAAGCGAACGTATAACATAGATGATAAAAATTTGGCCTTTATTTCTTCATCATTTTCTCAACTTATAATGGATTTGCTTAAGGTACTTAGCTATATTAATGCTTGAGCTATTCAACTCATATTGAGTAAAAGTCAGTGTGAAAGTTCATTTCTTATTTAATAGATAAAATAAAAAGTACTCTGGTTATTTTCCTGAGAAAGGAATAAAATATAGAGAATGGAAAACTTTGTAATTATTGGAATTGCAGAACATGACACCTGGACACAGGTGTGAACACAGTTGAGTTCTAGGATCCAAGCTGTGCATGGTACAGAGATGAAGAAGCTGGACTCAGAAGAAAGTCCTCATGTCTGCTTCTTGAAGTTCTTCTTTGCCATGGGTTGTATATAATGTTAACTTTCTCTAAAACTTTTAAGTTTTGTTTTCCAAATTTAATCCTTGTAGCATTTAAATTTTTGAATGTAGTATAAGATGGAAATACATTTTGCTTTCTTATAAAAGCATTTAATTTTTCCAGCACTTTGATTGAATAATCAGTTTCCCACTACTCTGAAATGTCACCCTTCCATGCATAAAAATCTATAAGTCAAGTCTTCTCATTCTTAGTTTTTCTGTTTTGTTCATTTAGTTTGTCTTTGTGACCCAATATTATAGTACCTACATTGCTGTAAAATTTCAGTTATATTTCTGTGTGCAAATCACCATAATATTTGTGGCCTACAATACCAACAATCACCCTATTACTCTATCAGATGACATTTATGGGTCAGGAATTTGTGAGCAGCTTAGCTGGGCACTCTGGCTACAGATATCTCAGCAGATTCAGTCAGAAATTGGTTGGTGCTGGTTATTTAAAAGGAACTTTCATATATATCTTGAACAGTTGGGGGGGCTTAAATAATTGGAACTCTCCTTGAGCATCTCTCTTCCTTTTTTTACATGATTTTCATGTGCTCTCTCAAGCATGCCAACTTCAACATGATGGAACTTTCCTTTTGGTGGCTCAGAGGTCTAAAGGGCATGAGTCCCAAGAGCTCTGGATTTGATCTCTTCGGGAATCAATCTTTTTAATTTTAGCATATTTTCTTATGTGAAGAGGCTATAAATGAGAAGTAACTTTATATTTCAAGTCAAACAACCATTGCTGCCTTAATATTTCATTGTTCTTCTTAAGCATGCTTCAGTTTCTTCTTGAATAAGTAATTTCCAAATAGTATCATACTAATAAAAGCTTTACCAAAGTTTATGAAATTTTTTATTTTTCTTTTCCTAATGCTTAGATGAAAATCTTCAGTACAATCTGAAATCTGTAGTTCCCTTTGTGTAGTATTAATATTTTAGCAATATTATTTCTTCCAATCTATGAACATCGGATGTCTTTCCATGTTTTTGAAAATCCTCTTCAATTTATTCAGTCAATATTTTAAAGTTTTCACTTGTAGAGATTTTTCAACATCTTGATTAATTTTATTCCTAGATATTTATTTGATTTGTGTAGCTATTGTTAATGAGATCACTTCTGACCTCAAGGCATGCTTTTGGTAGTCTTGTTTTGCTTGAAAAACCTATTATGTTGAAGTAAGATTTTTTTCTTGATTTTTTAGGTAATTCATCAGGAGTGCCTATAGTTGGTTCTTTTTTTTTTTTTTTCCTATTTAGTGAATTTATATCTTTTATTAGAGGAAATCTATCCATTTACACTTAGGGTTGTTATTAATAGATAATATGTTATCTTATCATCTTGTTAATTTTTTTCTGGCTATTTTACATAACTTTTTTCCCCTCCTGTCTTATTATCTTTGTGGTTTGTTGGGTTTCTGTAGTGATTAAATTTGATTCATTTCTTTTTCTTATTTGTGTATCTGCCTGGAAGTGAGTTTTGTAATTTTGCTTGATTTAATGATTGTAGTTATTACCCTGTTGCTTTCAAATGTATTACCCTCTCAAGAATTTGAAGGCCAGTCTAGTAGTGACGGATTTCCTTAAAATTTGCTTCCTTAGGGAAGACTTAATTCCATGTTATTCCTGAAGGATATTTTGCTGCGAATGATATTCTAGGCTTGCATTGTTTTCTTTTGGCATTTTGAAAATATCATCTTATACTCTTATGGCCTGTGGGTTTGATCTGTGAGATTTGCTGTTCCTGTAATGTAATTTCCTTTTTATGTGACTCAACACTTTTCTCTTGCTGCTTTTCAAATTCTTTCTTTGTTTCTGACATATGACAATGTGACTACAATATACCTGAAAGACGACCTTTTTGTGTTGAGTCCACTTAGCACCCTTGAACTTTCTGAATCTAGATGATTGTATCATCTGTCCCAAGATTTAGGATATTTTCACTATTATTTCATCAAATAGGGTTTCTAGGATTTTTCCCATCTTTCTCCCTGCATTCTTCATTCAGTAATCCAATAATTAAATATGCATTTTCTTAGTAATATTCCATAGATCTTACAATCTTTCTTCATTAATTTTCCTTTTTTGTTCTTTTTAAATTTTATATTGCTAAGTTATTTAAAAGGACTTCTCTTAAAGTTGCAAAATTCTTCTGCTTCATTCAGTCCACTAATGAAACTCTCCATTGTATTTTTTATTTTATTCACTGAGTTCTTCATTTCCATGATTTGCTTGGTTCTTTTTAATTATACCTGTGGCTTAATTTTTTAATTTTAAATATGGATCTTGAATTGCTTTCCTCATTTCATTGAGTCAATCAGCTCTACTATTTTGAATCACTTTAAGTTCTCTTAAATCATTTTAATTGCTTTACAGAAGTTTCATAATTCCCTTTTTTCAGTATCCATTACTTGAGATTATTTTCCTCTATATGTGTCATGTTTTTAAATATTTCTTTGTCCCTACATTGATATCTGTTCATCTAGTATAATAATACTGTTTCCCCTTTTATGGAGTATCTTTCATAGTGAAATGATTTTTCCTATTTTTTTCTTTTGCTTTGGCCTTGGGTGATTGCAGTATTACAATCTTTGTGTGATATTTTTCAGCATTAATCAACATTTGTAGTATGTGTAAGCGCTTTAGTGGGATAGACTTTAGGTGTCTGTAGAGGCGGTTATACATCTTTGGTAGTGGTGGGGTCACTGTGTGGGCCAGTTTGAGACCCTGTGAGATATGTACTATGCACAGCACGGTCACTGGTGCTGGAGGGTGGTGTTGCTTAAATCACGGGTCACTGATTGGACTGTTCCCCATGTTGAATTCTGGGGTGTGGCAGTAGTAAGGTCAGTCCTCAGGTCTTAAGGTCATGTACTGTGCTGAGGGGATCACCAATCATGAGGTTTAGGACACCACATTTGAAATTCTAGTGTACCACCATGTTAATGCCTAATTTGGGGATTGTTCTTTTCTTCTTGGGTCTTAGTTTCATCTTATGCAAAATGAAAATAAACAACTATATATTCTTTCCAAACCTATTGAAATCTTAATATTATTATCTGTTTACTTATCTATAGGTCATATTCTGACCTCAGTAATTTTATTGTTAATTTACACATCAAAGTCTGATCTCTTTGGACTTTAATTCTCATAAAACTCTTGCTACAATATAATATGAAGCCTAGCATTATTTGTTTAAGATGAAGCCAAGTCCAGCAATTTCCAGAGATTTTGCATTTTAGAGATGTCTTAAATCAGGCAGACAACATAGTGCAAATGAAAGAGAAGAAATTAAAGTGCAGGTCTATGATCATTAGTTACAGAATCCTGAGATATTAAATTATGCTAAGCCATAGCTTTTCTATCAATTGGAAATAATGTATTTCATTTCAAAGTTGTCTTGTAATTGATATGAAAGTGGCTTAAAAATAATGTATAACCTGTATAAATTTTCTTTTAATAGTGAATTTAGGACAGATGAATAATTTGCTATTAATTGACCTAGAAAAAAAAGTAAATGAATGAGTTGGTGATTCTAAATTCTCCTGAGAGTGTACATGAGAAATTCACAAAGAATCTGAGAAGTTGACGTATTTCAAATACCCAGAGGTTTTTAAACACAGTTTTTAATGCTTCCATGGGTTTGATTGAGAAACAGTCTTCTTAAAGTTGTTGTGAAAGGTGATGTTGAAGAAGGACAGTGCTATTCAGGTAAGTTGTTACTTGGGAAATATTATGGGACCAAGTCAAAATGAGGGCTTGAGGCCAGGCAGACTTGAACTCTACCTTCAGATCTGCTCCTCAATAACTACGTGCCCTGCAGCACAGGCTTGCCCCCTCCAAGTCTCAATTTTCATATCCATGAAATAGAAGGAGTAAACATCCTGCCACAAATAGCTCTTTTAAAAACATATTAAATAAAACAATTCATGTTAAGTGCTTTTCACAGTGCTCGCGTAAATGAAGCAGTCAAGTAGTATTCATTTTTGATTACCATATACAATGATCATGCTTAACCTTTACACAGGATTTTATACCTCTCCAAATTATTCACATAACTTATGAGGGAAGTAAGCAAAATTTCCTCAGTTCTTAAACTTCTCAGAACTTGTTGTATTTATGAGGCCACAAAAAAGGAGAGTAAAGAGAAGATGAGAAAGAACTATAGAAATATTCAGAAGTACATTAAAATTTCTTTAAAATCATCTTTTCTAAAATAAGAATGATATGTAGTACTACAGAAGAATATTAAATAAAACAAATAAAAAATATTAAAAATGTCTCAGTTTTTTAGCAAACTATAACATAGCAGGACTGTTTTATGTATTTATTTTCTGTTTTTGCAATGTATAATTTTATATAATTGAATTTTCCTTTTCCAAAAAAGGAAAAAAAATTAATAATATATGAATGATTGTATTTGTATTAAGGAAAAATTCTTGAAGAAATTCTTTTTATTTCCAGAAGGCAAAAGAGAATGACTTTTTAAAAACTCACTGGAACAACATAACATTTGTACAAATTGAATGATTAGAGCTTTTCCTTCTTGACATAATGTGTAGTTTGTTTCCTAATAAGAGATGTTTGCTTGGAAAGCTGCTCTTGGTTGTCAGTGTGTGTTGCTGTGCGAGGAAGTTAGTGAAAACATCACAGCTGATGAGGATGTTGCTTCTGGCATCACTGTTGAAAGCAGTCAAATCCATGGACTTCTTTCTCCCCCAGAGTTGAGATAGTTTTACTTGATAAAACATAGAAAATTATTGTAGCTTCATTGTTTCCAGATTATTATTTTCTTTACCTGAGAAATATATCACTTGCTTTTGAAGAGAGAAACACTTGTTTCCCTCTAGCAGGACATAAAAATAGAGTGTATTTATATTTTTCACTGCTGTATTTGTATGAGACACATAGTAGATAATTAAAAGATTAGGCAGAAAGAACAGTATTCTCTATTTTCCCTGTTTTACTTTATTGCATTAAAAAAAAAACCCTCAAAGCATTTAAAGTTGATGAAGAGCTGTGAATGAGTAGAAATTAATTTTGTTTTGTTTTGTTTTGCTTTTGTTTCTGTTTTGTTTTGGAGGGAGGTTGCTGAGCTGTAAAGTAGAAAAGATGAGTTTAAAGGGAAGATTATCAGTGGACATCAACTTTTGTAAAGTAAATATGTTACTGCATAAATTATATTTGACATTCATGTTAAAAATGTAATCGTGTCAAAGTTTGTGTATGTGTGTGTGTGTGTGTGTGTGTTAAATAGCTTACTAACATTCATTTTGATTAAGAAGGAAAATTCATGATCCATGTTGGGTGGTCAAAATCCATGCCGAAAAATGATGAACAAGTGAGTTACTCTTCGAGATAATTCGTTGCCTTTGGGTAACATATATCAATGTACCTCATAAAAATAACACTGTCATTTTAAAAGTTGTGGCCACAGGTCATCCATTTTCACAGTAAGTTGTGATATCCTATGCTTCTAAAAAGTACAATACAAATTAAAATAGCTGATGTTGGCACTTGCCTACTTTGTGCCAATAAGTGAGCTAATCTCCCTTTAATTAAGATTACTCCCATTAGCTTCACTTTACAGAAAATATTTAAGGATTTGAGGGATTAAACACATTTCACAGAATGACTTTAACCATTTATTTCAATGCCAGGTTTGGACTACAGCCTGTTAAGCAAAGGGAGCAACTTCCATTCTGTCTCTAAGACTCTTTTCACATCTTAAATCAGGATAAAATGGATCTGACTCAATGTTGAGGTAAGGATTAAACTGTCAGGAACTTGATAAGCTCTCATGCATGTTGGCTCTGTGAGTTGTGGCTTCTGCACATGAAATTTCTCAATAAATGGCCTTGTTTTATTTAGGGGATGGGGTAAGTAACTGGAGTGAAGTTTACACTCTTTTTCCTTTTGACTTCCCATGTCAAGAAAATTCTACTAGATCTAGTTTTATATTACAACTCTTTCCAACTTTTCCAGCTTAGTATTCACCCTTTTCCATCCTGGTCAAGATCCCAGTCACCTTTCAGAAGAATCCTAACTAGCCTCCCTGCATTATTCATTCAGTGATTAGAGGATCCCGCTGACAGATATCTAAGTCACATCACGTGGAGCAAAACCCCCCACTGCTGTGCTTGTCACTGAAAGCCATGCTCCTTACAATAACCTACAAAGCCCTGAGGGAGCTGCCCTCAGTCCTCATCCCCATGGCCCCTGGGTTATGGATACTGAGACTGACCCCTCCTTGGGGATTTGCCCTTGCTGATGCTTCTGTAGGGAACCGTTGTCTAGATACCTTCTTGGCTCTTTCCTTACATCCTTCCAGTCTGGTTATGTGTTCCTTTTCCATGAAGCTTCCTCTGGAAATGGCTCTTCTTCTCAGACTCCATGCTTCATTGGTCCTATTTCCTTTTCTGATAGCAGGTGTTACAATCTGACATACTCTATCATTCCTTATCTTCATTTGTCATCCTCTTTCTCTCTCTCTCTACCAGGACATAAAAATAGAGTGCATTTCTATTTTTCACTACTACATTTCTATGAGACACATAGTAGATAGTTAAAAATTTTGGAAATGGCCATAAAATGGAATTATTAAACAGACCTGAAACCGTATTGCACTGAGTCAGCCCATTCCCTCCACATATGCACACCTCTCTGGGGTTGGGGGTGGAGTTGGGAGTTTCACAAAAATGATCTTTAATAGCATTTTTATGTCCATTTGACATCAAATGAAAATATCCCAAATACAGGAAAACAGAAGAATTCATAGTGAAATACACAGTATAAGAATATAAGGATTTAAAAAAAAATTCATTGAACTTTCATAAGTAATTTTAATACCTAAAGAAAAAGAATTTTTAAAAAGCAGCAGAGTCATGACTCTGATAAAAATGTAAAAGAAACACATGACAAAGACTTTATTTTGCTCATTAGTGATGGAACTAGAAAATTATCATTAGTGTAAAGAAAAATGCAATGTATCACACTTACATTGTTTAATCGGGGATTTGTAATGATTTCAGAAATAAATGAAAATGCTTTATGTGCAATACTCAGGAAAATAACTTGACTTCCATCAGACAGCATTTGTATTTATTTCAACAAGAATTACTTGGATCATTAACAGTTCTCTGCAACTTAAAGTATTTGTAAAATAGCTTCGGGCAGTGACAGACAAAAACTCCTCAGAATCCTAGACTCTATGGCTTAAAAAGTGCTTTGGAGTGCATGTAAATTATATTACATTTTGTCTTTCACCAGAAAGTCTGAATGTTGCCCTTCAAAGTCTTTCCAGACAAAAGGTAAATTTAATTTTCAGCCATGCCATAAAAGAAGTATAAATGACTCCTGAATAAAATGCATTTTCAGGAAAGCAAAATCATTTTCTCATTCTTTTGAAAACAAAAAATATAAACTTTTTGCATCCATTGTAGTCCATAAAACAAAGTATAATAATCAAGTGGAACATTAAAAAGTTTAATCAAGATTACTTACCAGTACAATTCCTAGATTTATACATGACAATAGAATGCATTTTAAAAAATCACACATAAATGGAATATAATTTCTTACTTTTCTGATTATGCATATTGTGGGATCACATTGGTCATGCAGTCATATAATCACACTCTATCATCCTTCCTACCCCCATATCCCTTCCCCTCCCTTTATTCCCTTCTACCTAATGTAAAGTAACTCTGTTCTTCCCTAGTGCCCTGCACCCCTATTGTGTGTTAGCATCAACATACCAGAGAAAACATTCAGCCTTTGGTTTTTGACTTTCGCTTAGCATGATAGTCTTCAAATCCATCCATACTAATCAGAACAAATACCAAAAATTAAAAGAAACTAATCAGGGATAAGGAATAGGGTAGTAATAATAGGCAACCATTACCACAACCAATCCTGAGAGAGGTAGATGAAGGCGACTATGGGCACCCCAAACTGGAGATGTCATAACATCTGCCTGATAGAGTTGCTGTCTTGGTGAAAGTAACCCATCATTCAAACCATGGAAGGGAGACAGGCAAACAGATCCCTTGGTGCCCTTCCCTTTCCACCTGGCCTTTAACTTTCAGCTGACCCTACGTGTTGGCCAGAAGTAAGGTCACTGTTGAAACTGGATGTGGAACGCAGCCACCCAAGGTAGAGAGGAATGAGAGGAGATCTGGAATGCTGAAAGGAGCATAGGATCATGAGCTGTCCTGTTTGGAGTCAGCAGGGAACAAATGAAACAAGAAATAAGTAAAGAGTCCTTCAACTTATTTGTTCATTTGATTGATATTTACTGAATACTTCTTTGAGTCAGACATTGAACCAAATATTGCAATAAAAAATAAAACAAGTTATAAACAGCCTTTTTTCTCTGTAGTTTAGTTAAGAATTTTTAAATAGAAGGGACTGGATTAATTGGAGTGTCAAGTGTACAGAATTATTACAAGAGGTTTTTAAAAACTCATCTAACATTTTGAACGGACTGAGAAGAAATTGGGTTTATTACTAGACAGGCTCCCTATGCCTAAATGTCCTCCAGCAAAGGTCTAGTGACCAACTGTCAGAAGCTGTTGTAAAGGGGGCTTCAGCATCCTTGTTATCAGAAGCTGAATTACACACCTGCAGAGGCTTAATATTAGCTCATTTTACAAAATAAAAAAAGTGGTTTGTTTCTTCTTTTCCAGCGTACATAAAAGAAAATACCTTATATTCTTAAGATGAAAATTCGATATATTGCTCATCATATTTGCTACTTAAGAATATTGTTTTCACAGGTTAATCCACAACTTCTGAATTCATCACCAACACAGTAAAGAAAGAAACTGAATGAATGTTACTGAATTTATCCTGCTGGGACTGACACAGAACCCCCAGATGCAGAAGATTCTATTTCTGGTGTTACTTATTACCTACATTGTCACAGTCACAGGAAACCTGCTCATTGTGGTTACTGTCCTCTGCAGCCAGACTTTGCACTCCCCCATGTATTTCTTCCTGGCTTTCTTGTCTTTGATAGATGCATGGTATTTCTCTTCCATAATTCCTAAAATTCTAGCTAATTTGTTTTCTGAGACCAAAGCTATCTCATTCAATGGCTGCATGATGCAGCTTTTTGTTGAACATTTCTTAGGAGGTTCAGAGATTGTCCTTCTTGTGGTCATGGCCTATGACCGCTATGTAGCCATTTGTAGACCTCTGCACTACGTAACCATGATGAGCCACCGCATGTGCTGCCTGCTGGTGGGCCTGTGCTGGGTGGTGGGTTTTCTCCACTCTTTTGGGCAGATTCTAGTTACTTTCTGGCTGCCATTCTGTGGCCCCAACACACTGGATCACTTCATGTGTGACATTTTCCCCCTGGTACAGCTTGCCTGCACGGACACTTTCCTCCTTGGTCTCTTGGTTGCTGCCAATGGAGGGGTGATTGCCATGATCACCTTTGTGTTGTTGTTGGTGTCCTATGTGGTCATCCTGTGCTCCTTGAGGACTCACAGCTCTGTGGGGAGGAAGAAGGCCCTCTCTACCTGTGGCTCCCACATCACAGTTGTTCTGTTCTTCTTTGTGCCCTGTATTTTTATGTACATGCGACCAGTAACTACATTTCCCATGGATAAAGCAGTAACTGTATTTTATACCCTTGTCACTCCCATGTTAAATCCTGTTATCTACACAGTGAGGAACACAGAGGTAAAAAATGCCATTAGAATGTTACTTAACAGGATTGTGATTCCAGACAATAAATGATCCAACTCAGATATTTTATCTCTGTCATGACCTTTGCAATTTTATATTTTATCACAGTAATCCATCTTATCATTCATGGGGGATACATTACAAGACCTATTGGATGACTAAAACCAGGAGTATTATTAAACCCTATAACTATAGTATTTTTTTTCTTATACACATATATTGATGATAAACTTCATTTTATAAGTTCAGCCCCAGGTTAACAACTGATAACAAAATAAAACAATTATAATATGTAATGAAATTTTGTACTTTGGGATTATTATTGAGATAAGTATTTGAACATAAGAACTATGATACCTACCATAACAGTCTGTCTGATAACCTAGACACATACTAAATGACTAACGGGTGGGTAGTACATAATAGATGTGGATATGCTGGTCAAAGAGGATGATTCATGTCCCACCAGGATGGGATGATGTGAAATTTCTTCATACCACTAAGGATGGCTTTTAATTTAAAATTTATGACTTATTTTTGGAATTTAATCTATGAGCATGGTTTACCATGGCATGAATACGTGAAAATTGCTGTACTTTAAAGCCTTTCTCACACCTGTGGATTTACTGTCAAAACACTTTCACAAAGTAAATGTTATTATCATTATTCATGTTTTATAGATGGAGAAAAATGCAGTTCAAGAAGTTTCATTAAATAGTTCAATGTCAGAGACAGACCTAGTGTTCAGATCTGCATTCTTTTAGGTCCAAAATCAATGTTCTTTCAAATATATCAAAGGGCATTAGAAAAAGGGAAGTGTTTGCATTAGAGCCTCTCTTGACTTGTAATGAGTTGAAAACTTTTCCGTTATAAATTCAGATCTGCACAACATGCTGAATATATAATCAATTGGTTTGAGAAAGCTGTACTGCTTACTGGCATTTAAGACATTTTTGAAACAAAGACACAGGATTAGATCTTGGAATACCTTGATATATCTGGTTTTGAATTTATATTTCATTTCTGGTTGCACTGAGTAAATATTGACAGTGATAATAAAAATGAATTTTTTGTAAACCTATGTGAAAATTTTTAAATGTCCTTACATGGTCACAATGAACTTATAAAATTGAAATCTATTGTTCTATATTACAGAGAAAAAGGATCAGAAAAGTTAAATAACTAAATCATACAACACATACATTCACCTCAATTCCAAATATTCTTAATACATATCCTGTGGTATTTTCCATATATAGAATTCCCTTGGGCTAGTGTTTAATTAAAAGTTGGCATAAAAATATTTTTATCATATGTCATAAGAAGTGCCAATTTATTAGGTTAAAAATCATCAGTGGTAACAAAATTCTGATTTTTTTCAAAAGCACACCACACAACTATTCCACTGTTAAAAAGTTGTTTTTATATTTAGTTCCTTGAATCTGGAATCCTTTTTGACAACTACTTTAGGAGATGGTTTATAATCATAAAGAAAAAAAAAAAAAACAAAAACAAACTCTATAATTGACCAAAGAAAATACTTCTCAGCTAACCAGATCAGCATACTTAAAAGTCTTTGTTGGGAATAACTTTCAGGTCTTTCAAAAACTGCAGTCTGTGACCACAGTGGAAATACAAATGTCATGCTTATAGATGTGTCTAAGCTGCCACTTTGGGTAGAGTCAGTCTCCCACTTCACAGCTACCACATGTTTTGTTTAAGGAATCAGTGGACTCTGATATGTAACAATATTTAGCAAGCTTATACTGATTGCAGAAGCTTCCTGGAGAATAAGAATGCAGGCTTCAGCATCAGGAAGCCTGGGTCTACCTCTCACTGAGTCATCATCTCATTCCATGACCTTAAATAGCTCATCCTATTTCTACAAGCAGGTTACTTAGGAAATTTAGAAGGTGTATAAGTGATTCTGTCCATGTTAATATGTTTATTACCTTAATTATTGTTTTATTCTACTTTACTAGAAGAAGTCAAACTGGAAGGCTTTTGAGAGATTATATATGATAGATGAATAATTGGTCATGTTTCTAAACTTTTTCATTTTTGTGAGCAGTTTATGAGTGTCTTCCTGGGACAAAAGGGGTTTTGAATTGGACTAAGGCAATATGAGCCCTGCATGTGAGTCTTTTGTTGCCCTGAGGAGTGTTCCTCTGCCTATGAAAGGCCATGAAAATTTCTATAAGGCTTCCAGGTAGGCGGGTATGTGGTTTTTGTTGTCATGAACCTGTCAAATGTCATGCTAACACAATGACTGCCTTCCTACTGACTGCGATCTGATCCATACTTAATTTCTCCCATTTTTCTTTCTGGTTTGCATTATGTTTGAAATATCTGTGGTGCTGTCCCTTCAGAGTTTTGTATACTCACTCCTTGGATTTCCTTCTGGAATCAGACTTTCCCTTATAGCTCTCGGAAATCCTCTGTTATAAAGTTCCCTTCTTGTACAATGCTCACTGATCTGGACCTAACTCCATAGACTCTGCCTATCTCCAGTTCACAGAATTCTATGCTCTGGGGAACTCAACTAGACAGCAGTGGGGAATCCAAAATATTCTCTACACATCTGTCTTTTCAGTAGAGGATGGATGAATGATGAATGGGCTGTGAAGAATGGGTTTTAATCTTTATTAGATTGGACATGAGAAACTTAAGTATGTGCTCCTTCTCTATTCTGAGATTGTGCGTTTATTCCAGAACTGAATGAAAAATTGAAGAACTTTTCACAAATGAAACTTTAGCAAAATACATATTCATTATAGTTATTTTCACAGTTCCAATCCCTCATTCAAATTTCTTTGTCACCTTCTATCACAAATGTAATAGCACTATAATAATTCAAGTATCTGGTCAAACTAGGTTTGATCATTTGGTTTCAGTTTTCTGAAACTGTTTTTCTATGCTGATACACACTGCTCACAGTGATGACATTTGTGCCAATTCAGAGGTATGTACAATTTATTTTTCTTATTTTAGAAAATATATTTGAACATGATGAGTGAATATAGTTCTATATAGGAATATTCCTGCTTTTAATTTAATTCAGTTTGTTCTTAAAAATAATTTTGAATATTAGTGGATGATTCCAATAGACCTCACAACTGTTGGCAGCATAAAAGTGTTATCACACATTAGTTACAAAGCAAAACAATCTATAAATAAAGACCCTGGCCCGATGCTTTTGTGTTACCTTGAGAGGTGATGTTTTGATTCCTTGACTTAGTTTTCCATGCTATTAGGCAGGATGCCTTTTGTCTATTCCAGAGGGATTTTATTAGATTAAATTTAAATAGTTGAAAAAATGTATTTTACAAGTCTAAATATAATTTGTGAATGCAATTATTTTCATTATAACATTAATCTAGTTACAGAGTTGGCATTAGAAACGACTGCTTTGAAGAAGTACTATGAATTGTACCTGCTGTGAAGTGCTGTTCTTATGACATGGGTCACAGTTCTGGGAGTGTAGCTCAGTGGTAGAGCCCTTTTCTAGCATGTTCAAAGCTGGGGTTCTATTCCCAGCACTGCAAAAATAAAAAGTATAACAATGAAGAATCGGTTGATAAAGACAATATTATAATAAAATTTAAGACATCAGAGTTACCTACTCAAATGTTCAATTTATAGCACACCAAATATTCAAACTCCATAGTAATATACTAAGTTCCTATATTATCAAATATCCAAATTCTGTAATGACAGACTCATTTTTGCTGTGTTTTTTCTTGACAGAGGGATTTGTCTTCGTGTGGATTTAAGGAAAAAGTTAACAATTAAACATGAGTGCTGTGAAAGTCCTCTAATGTTCAGTTAAGGTGAAATAATTGGGTTTTGGCAAGTTCTGCTAATGGCGTGAAACACCCCTGAGGTCTAATTAGCCACAGCTAAGATAGGTCACAGAAAGTGTGTACAAACAGGATATGTGGCAGCTCTTGCTAAGGCTCCAGAGAAAGGCACCATCCAGAGGTGCACTTATAAATCAACAAGGGCTCACTGTGGCTGAGCTACATGGCATTTTTACCCTCACTCTACTTCTTGGTGAACTAGCACCTGCTTGGGGCCCTGGCCATGGAGCTATGTCAGACAAGATGATAGGAGATAGATGAGAAACCATGTAATTACAGATTCACAGGATTTAATGCACCTTAAAAATCATATAACAACCTCTCATCTCTACCATGCTGAGTTTTTAATCTCTTCTTTGGCATGTCAGTCACCAAGAAAGATTGAGGGGCTGGGGATATGGCTCAGTTGGGAGAATGCTTGCCTTGCATGCACAAGACCCTGAGTTCAATCCCCAGCACCACCAAAAAAAAAAAAAGATTGAATCAACTATAATCCTATCAATTTAGAAGTAAAAATATTTTGGGTCTTTTTTTCTTTTTAGATGCAAATATTAAAATTAATAAGAATTATAGTAGAAATTAAAATTTGCATTCTTAATTTTACCCATTATTACAACATAAAAATTATGAAATTATACAAATTTTAAATATCTCTGTTAACAACTACCCATTATGGGATGCACTATATTATACTCATAAACTTACCTAACGTTGGACCTGCAGTTTCCAATCTTTCATGGTTTTTGTAATTGTGCTGAATGTGTTTTACCTAAGAATTCTCCACTTCTAAAAATATTTCCCTAGATGGTTTATTTCCAGAAAGGTTAGTGTGAAGTCAAAGAGAAAAGACAAAATGATTTCTATTTCTTCAGCGTTATTTCTCAGTCACTTTTATTATTGATTGTTTCTCATTTTACGTACACCATACTCTTCATATCTACCAATTAGACCTCAGAATAGTGGAATACAATGAAAGTGCTCAATTTCCTTTTCCTTTATGTACACAATTTTTTTAAAATTAAGATAGAGAGTACTTTATCTGCTTAACTTTGAAAGGGAAAGAAATGTTTGCTTTTCTCAGAATATATTTGGTTATATTTATTTATTTTTTTCTGTTCAATACATTGGGGAATTTATGTCTCCAAATTGGGATGATTTTTCCCCATTCTGTTCATGGTGAAATATTCTTTAACCACGAGTTATGCATGATGGATGCTGTGGGAAGATGAAGACATGAGACTGTGCATTGCAGAAACAGAGAAGTAGAGGATATCATCCAGCTCATGAATGGATGAGCTGCTGCTGTGTAGTGAAAAAACCAGGGGAGGGATCACTAAAGGATTTTGGTAGCGATGATTGTATAATTTGTATCCACAAAAATACATTAATATGTATAACAGGTATCCAGTGAATATTTGTGGAGCTGAGTATAATAGTTACTTGCAGTTATTATGAATCATGTATTTGTATTTATAGGTGTGTGCTGAGGCATAGTACTTTATCTATCCATCTGACCATCACTTTCTAGTTTCCACATTAAATTTCTTTTTTAAGAACTTTGTAATAAGGTTTTCTTTTGGCTTAGTAGATTGTAATAAACTGAAATCCAATTCAAAAGGCTTTTTTTGGTTCCAGTATATTTGAAATATAAATTTAATGAAAGTAATTATATTAAATTATATGTATAGCATAATTTTAAAGGAGTACTTTTAATTAACCAACATTATTATTATCTTGAAAGTCAACTTCCCCAATAACATTACATAAAATTATGCCAGAAACTGAACTGAAGTTTATGTTTGAGAAGTTTATATTTTTCATAAGTAGATGATGTGGAGAAGCAGATTGGGAAGACAGGGATACTTGAGTTCTTGGTTTATGGCCACAGAAGCTTGTGTATCATCACATATGGAAATGTAGGAAGTGAGGGAATTCACTGTACATTTATTCATTACCTCACAGGTACCTGATGTTGAAGACACTGTGCCAGACCCTGTACTAAGTACACCAAGAAAAGAGACAAAAATAGCATATTGCTATGGTAGGTGCCAGAGAGGTGAGTCTCCTGTAATTTATGTATATTTCCTATCTGCCTGCTCACTGCAGATATGTATTGTCCATGTCCTTTCATGGGTAAAGCAGTGGGTTCAAATGTAAATTTTGGAAGAAAGAATAGTCTTTATCAGTGTGCAGCACTTTACAGCTTACAAAATACATCCCAAAGTTATAATTTGTGATTTCACAGATGCAGAGGGGACTCAAAGGCAGAGGGCACTGGGATTATTAGCAGGATCACATGGAGCTGGAAACGGGAATCAAGAGCTTGTGTGTATAGCTCAGTGTTTTCTCAGTAAATTACACAATAACTGTCAACCCACGGAGGCTATAGGTAACATGTAGGTATCTGAGGAGAGGAAAGCATCATGGAGGAGAGTGAAGAAGAATAACTGAGGCAGTTACTAGGGTGGGGGACTGTGGGCAAGGATATGCTCCGCAGTAGCAATGACTGCCCCATCTCCATACTATGACACTCAGCATGCAATACATTTATAACTAGTTGGCTATCTTTCTTTATCGTTTTTTGCAGGTAATTCAGGCCCCAGGAAGGCATTACTTCCTGCAAGGATAACCTCATGCCTCCCAATAACGTGACTGAATTTGTTCTCCTGGGGCTCACACAGAATCCACACCTGCAGAGACTGCTCTTCATCATCTTTTTGTTGATATTTGTCTTTACTGTGCTGGCCAATCTGTTCATCATCACCACCATTTCCCTCAGCCCCACGCTTTCCGCTCCTATGTACTTCTTTCTCACCTACCTGTCCTTCATAGACGCCTCTTACACCTCTGTCACCACCCCTAAAATGATCGTCGACCTGCTCTACCAGAGGAGGACTATCACTGTGTGTGGCTGTCTGACTCAGCTCTTTGTGGAGCACTTCCTGGGAGGCTCAGAGATCATCCTCCTCATTGTCATGGCCTATGACTGCTATGTGGCCATCTGCAAGCCCCTGCACTACATGACCATCATGAGGCAGGGACTCTACCGCCTCCTGGTGGTGGTATCCTGGATTGGAGGGATCCTGCACACAACTGTGCAAATTCTCTTCATGATAGCCTGCCCTTTTGTGGTCCCAATGTCATTGACCACATCATGTGTGATCTCTTCCCATTATTAAAACTGGCCTGTAGAGACACCTACAGGCTTGGTGGTGGCAGCCAACAGTGGAGCGATGTGCTTGCTCATTTTCTCCATGCTTCTCATCTCCTACATGGTCATCCTGAGCTCCCTGAAATCCCAAGGCTCTGAAGGATGGTGCAAAGCACTCTCAACCTGTGGCTCCCACTTCACAGTTGTAGTTCTTTTTTTTGTGCCTTGCATTTTTACCTACATGCATCCTGTGGCCACCTACCCAGTGGACAAATTGGTGGTTGTGTTCTTTGCAATCCTCACTCCCATGCTGAATCCTATAATTTACACAGTGAGAAACACAGAGGTGAAAAGTGCCATAAGGAGTTTGTTGAAGAAAAGAGTTATGTAGTCCATTTATCGTGCCAAGTGATCACTACCCTAAATATGGAAGATCAAACCTACTGCACACACAGTGCAAGAGGAGTAGCACATTTTACATATCACTGGAAAAACACAAAAGGGCTCCCTCAAAAAACTAACATTTATTGGTTACTTAATAGTGGTTAGTTAGACTTTTGCTATGGTGCTTTTAGTAGTGTTTAATGTGTTTTACTAAAGCTGCAATGTTCACATGCAAAGGTTCTGGATCTTCAATGGAAAGAACTGTAAATCTTTGGTTTGATGATTCTGGAGTGTGTTTCTCCACAGTTTCAGGGAGAATTTATTATATTCTTCATACATGGGTTATTTGTGTGAAATTGGCTTTCTATAGAAGGGTTTCTGCAAATTGGTCTCAGAGCTTTAAAAAAAAAAAAGATTTGCTTGGCCTTTTGTGGTAAAGGAAATCCTTAGATGAACATATGAAGTGTTGACAGTTGAGGAGTGAAAGAATCATTGTTGATTTTCTTAATTTTGCTTTTTTTTTTGCAACCTGAATACACAAAATAAAGAAAGAGACCCATAAAAGGATGAAAGGAACAATTCATATCCTAACAAGAAATGATTCCTGATCTGTCTCTGTTTCTTTTCCTGTCAGAATAAGTCAGAATTTTTGAAAATACTCTTAATTTCTTCTTCTTTTCTTAGATATTCTCATGGCTCAGTTTTTCTTGAATATCAAGGATTTTTTTTTTCTTACCAATACTTTAGGAGTCATTTGCAGCAACAAGTGTAAACATTCTTTTATTTACTCTTACTAAAAAGGTATGAGTTTGTAAAGCTGTTGGATGTGATATGTGTCATAAATATATTTATCTTATATTCAGAAAATATCAGGTCATTCTACGTTACCATAATATCTTTGTAAATCAAAGCTTCTGATTTTAACTGTCCACTTGTGTTTCTTCTAACAAATGTTTCCTTTCTCAGACTCACTGGTCACCTGCAGCTTTTTCTCCTTTAATTTCAACATGCAGTAAATTCAGATGTATAACTCCCATTTTGTTGGGGGGTAGGGGGACTGTATGTTCTGACTTATGCATGAATGTCTAAAATTCATAAGAAATAGAACCTTTTCCCAACAATGTATAGGCCTGGAAGCTGATGTAGTCAGCCCCTGATCTAGTAAAAATGATAAGTTTTCATTGCTGGTGAAAAATAATTATTTCTATAGACTCCAGACTGAATAATTTGTGATTCACTTTGTCTTATGATAGACAGGAGATAAAGGTAATCCAAGAATAAGGATGGGGACAGTAGTGAGAAAATTTTCATTTGTACTCCAAATTAAAAGAGAATGTTTGAAGGGGGAAACTAAGGCCAAGGATTATGTCTTTGAGGTTACATCAACTGCTCAGTGGAGGATTGAGTTTAATGAAATTATAAATTTTCAACAGCAAACTTGTAAGGAAAATATCTAAGTAATCCTGACATCCTAGTAGATGGTCTTACTGGTTTGTAAATATTTTAGGGACTGTTAAGATGATCCTTGGCATCCATTACTAAGAATCTCTCATGCAGACACTGCATATGATTATTTCTAGTGCTTGAAAATAAAATAACCTAAAAAGAAATATGTAGGTTTTCTTCTAAAATCTTTTAAGAGAAACTGCATTGGAAGTTTATATTTAAGGATTCTTGCTTTAAACTCAATGTTTAATTCAATGAAAATATTAGCCATTATTTAATGAGGAGAGTAAGTGAACTATAGTTAAGCCTGCTGGGAGGCATGTGCATTGTTAGTTCCTTTACACATTTTATATCTCTTAATGCAGCAGCAGGTATTATTAGTTCAGACTGAATACATTTTGTACAAGAGAAAAATGAGACTCAGCAAAGCTAAGAGAGGTTCCAGATATCTTGGGTTTTACCCTCTCTGCCATTCTTGTCACAACACTTCTTGCTGGTGGCATGCAAAACATCAAAACATGGCCCGGGTCTCTGTCTGTGTCGTGAAGATTGTTCTCAGGTCTGTCTCCTTGTTTATTTTGGGGTTACCTTCCTCCCTTTAGCTCTGCTTGGCCTCCACTTCCCAGAATACGCACACTCTCTTTATTCCTTTTGTGTCAGGGAAAAGCCATCTGGCCCTCTCATTCCCACCCATGTATGATCATCATCAAAACTGGGATGCACTGAACTCCAGGAATGAATAGTGATTCAATTCCAAGGAAGTTGACACATGGGTGAGGGAGATGCTTAGAGGAAGATAAGCCATGCAGTCAGGGAGATGGTTTGATGTCCTTTATGGATATAAGTTTGGGAACTTGAAGAGACAAATGATGTTTCTACAGGGATTTTCCCAGACTCTTCCATACATGAATAGGACTACTTGACAATTATAATCAGGAAATTTTGACTTATGTTATCTATTTCAAAATGTTGTTTAGTTCTTATAGTAAGTCCGATAATTTCAGGGGCTAGATAAACAATGTTTCACAATACAAACAAAGTTGTGTTTGAACATAAATTTCAACTGGAAACTATTTCACAAGGTATTGACACATGGTAAGGACTAGTTGAATATCAGTGTTATACAATAATAATAATATTATTATCCATTATTCAATTTTAGGAGGTAGACATATAGATGGAAACAATGTAATCCATAATAAATAGAGAGTCCTTTAGCTATGACCTATCTCAGAGTACTTCAACTAGAACATTCTAAGTGTTCAATAAGTATATGGAATAAATCAATGGAAAAATCATATTTTTCTAAGATCTTGGGTGTGAGAAATGACAGGAAGTAACCTAGCATGGTAGTCTAAAAAACAACAAAAACAAAAACAAAACAGGTTTATTTTGGAAAACTGAATGGAAACACAGGAGAGAATGAGGGAAATAAAAGAATGTTAAGCTGGTTCCATTTATCCCTTGGCTCCTATGGACCCATGGTCAGTGGATTCCCCAAGGGTGTTGATGTCTGCATACCACAGGAGTAGGTATGTGCACCACAATGAAGCAGTTTCTTAAGTGTCTCAGGCACAAGCAGTGGGACAGAGAGCAAAGAGTTGTGCCGGTGGGAGGAGGAGGTGCTGAGGGATCAGTAGGGTCAAGCTGCTGTCAGACTTGGATTGTTAGCTGGATTCTGTGATAGCAGCTGGAGACAAAGGCAGGTTAGGAGGGTCTGGGACAGCACGACCTAGTGGTTGATAATTAAAAATGATAATCCTTCTGCAGATTTTCCAGTGCAGAGTGACATGCTGTCCTCAGTCCACATTCAATGGAGAATCCAAACAACGTCACTGAATCCATCCTTTTGGGCATTACAAAGCATCCAGAGCTGAGGAAAATGCTCTCTGGTTTGTTTCTAATCATGTATGTGGTCACAGTACTGGGAAACCTACTCATCATGGTGACCATAAGTGCAAGTCAGAGTCTGAAGTCTCCCATGTACTTTTTCCTTGCTTCCTTATCCCTCATGGATGTCACCTACTTTTCCGTCATTGCCAAGTTGATGGTGGACTCCCTCTCTGAGAGTACGGCCATCTCCCTCGAGGGCTACATGACCCAGCTCTTCGCAGAGCATTTCTTTGGTGGTGTGGGGATCATCCTGCTTACCATGATGGCCTGTGACTGCTACGTGGCCATCTGCAAGCCCCTGCACTACAGCAGCATCATGAGTCCTCAAGTGTGCTGCCTGATGGTGGGAGGGGCCTGGGTGGGTGGATCCATGCACGCAACAATACAGCTTCTCTTCATGTACAGAATACCCTTCTGTGGTCCCAATATCATCGATCACTTTATGTGTGACTTGTTTCCACTGTTGGAGGTGGCCTGCATGAATACCCATGTCCTTGGTCTTCTAGTCATCCTCAACAGTGGGGTGATGTGTGTGACCATCTTCCTCATCCTGCTTGCCTCCTACGTGGTCATCCTCTGCTCCCTGAGGTCTTACAGCTCTGAAGGGAGCCATAAAGCCCTCTCCACGTGTATCTCCCACCTCACGGTTGTGGTGTTGTTCTTTGTGCCATGTATTTTCTTGTATGTGAGGCCTGTGGTCACTTATCCCATAGACAAGGCGATGGCTGTGTCCTTTACCGTTGTTGAACCAATATTAAATCCCTTGATTTAAACCATGAGGAATGCAGAAGTGAAGAGTGCCATGAGGAAACTATGGGTGAAGTAAGGGGCCCTGGTACTCACTAGATTGCATTCCAAGCAGCATATATTCCTTAAAAAGTCGATGTAGTCTTGGTTCCCAGATGACTCCAATCCATTGGGCACAGGAAACCCAATGCATCATTTTATTTTAGTTTATGTTATTTTATTTTATTTATTGGTTATTTTAGTTACACATGACAGCAGAATCCACTTCTTAAAAAACAAGATACCACAGTGTCCTGTCTAACAGTGAGTGATATGCCTCCAGGACCTCACATGGGTATATTTTGTACTGACTCACCTTCCCCAAAAGTGAGCGGAAAAACTTTTAAATTAAATTCTATTTTTTTTAATTCATTTTTATTGTAAACAAATGGGATACATCTTGTTTCTCTGTTTGTACATGGAAGTAGAGGCATACCATTTGTGTAATCATACATTTACCTAGGTAATAATTTTTGCTTCATTCTGTTATTTTTTCCTTCCCCCCACCCCTCCCACCACTCTTAACCTTCTATACCGTCCCTCCTTCCTCCATTCTTGCCCCCTCCCACCCCTATTATGAGTCATCATCAGCTTATCAGCAAGATCATTCATCCTTTGTTTTTTGAGTTTGGCTTATCTCACTTAGCATGATATTCTACAGTCTCATCCATTTGCCTGCAAATGCTATAATTTTATTATTTTTTATGGTTGAGTAATATTCCATTGTATATATATATACATGACATATATATATATGACAGTTTCTTTATCCATTCATCAATTTAAGGGCATCTAGATTGGTTCCACAATCTGCTGATTGTGAATTGAGCAGCTATGAACATTGTTGTGGCTGTATCTCTATAGTATGCTGATTTTAAGTCCTTTGGATATAGGCCAAGGAGTGGGATAGCTGGGTCAAATGGTGTGTCCATATCAAGTTTTCTAAGGAATCTCCACACTGTTTTCCAGAGTGGCTACACTAATTTGCAGCCCCACCAGCAATGTATGAGTGTACCTTTTTCTCCACATCCTCCCCAACACCTATTGTTGCTAGTATTCTTGATAATTGCCATTTTAATTGGGATGAGATGTAATCTTAGGATACTTTTGATTTGCATTTCTCTTATTAATAAAGATGTTGAACATTTTTTCATACACCTGTTGATTGCTTGTAGATCTTCTTCAGTGAAATGTCTGTTCATTTCCTTAGCATATTTGTTCATTGGGTTATTTGTATTCTTGGTGTAGAGTTTTTTGAGTTCTTTATAGATTCCTGAGATTAGTCCTCTATTTGAAGTATGAGTGGCAAAGATTTTCTACCACTCTGTAGACTTTCTCTTCACATTACTGATAGTTTCCTTTGCTGAGAGAAAGCTATTTAGTTTGAATCTATCACAGTTATTGATCCTTGCTTTTATTTCTTATGCAATGGGAGTACTGTTAAGGAAGTCTGATCCTAAGCCCACATGTTCAAAATTAGGACCTAATTTTCTTCTATAATATGCAGGGTCTCTGGTCTGATTTCAAGGTCCTTCATCCATTGTGAGTTGATTTTTGTGCAGGGTGAGAGATAGGGGTTTAGTTTCATTCTGTTGCATATGGATTTCCAGTTTTCCCAGCACCATTTGTTGAAGAGGCTATCTTTTCTCCATGGCATATTTTTGGCAACTTTGTTTAGTATAAGAAAATTGTATTTATTGGGGTTTGTGTCCGTGTCCTCTATTCTGTACCATTGATCTACCTGTCTACTTTGGTGCCAATACCGTGCTGTTTTTGCTACTATTGCTTTGTAATATAGTCAAAGGTCTGGTATTGTGATACACCCTGCTTCACTCTTCCTGTTAAGAATTGCTTTAGCTATTCTGGGTTTCTTTTTCTTCCAAATGAATTTCATGATTGCTTGTTCTATTTCTGTGAGATATGTCATTGGGATTTTAAGTGAAACTGCATTGAATCTGTATAGCCCTTTTGGTAATATGGCCATTTTGACAATATTAATTCTGCCTATCCAAGAACATGGGAGATCTTTCCATCTTCTAAGGTTTCCTTTAATTTCTTTCTTTACTGTTCTGTAGTTCTCATTGTAGAGGTCTTTCACCACTTTTGTTAGACGGATACCCAAGTATTTTATTTTTTTCAAAGCTATTGTGAATGAGGTAGTTTTCATAATTTCTCTTTCTGCAGATTCATCACTTATGTATAGAAATGCCTTAGATTTATGTGCATTGATCTTATATCCCACTACTTTACTGAATTCACTTATGAGTTCTAAAAGTTTTCTGGTGGAATTCCCAGGTTCCTCTAAATATATAATCATGTCATCAGCAAATAGGAATATTTTGACTTCTTCTTTTCCTATTCACATCCTTTAATTTCCTTGGTGTGTCTAATTGCTCTGGCTAGAGTTTTGAGAACAATGTTGAATAGAAGTGGTGAAAGAGGGCATCCCTGCCTTATTCCAGTTTTTAGGGGGAATGCTTTTAGTTTTTCACCATTTAGAATGATATTGGCCATCAGTTTAGCGTAGATGGCCTTTATAATGTTAAGGAATGTTCCCACTATCCCTATTTTTTCTAGTGTTTTGAACATGAAGGGAAACTGTATTTTATCAAATGATTTTTCTGCATCTATTAAAATAATCATGTGATTTTTTACTTTAAGTCTGTTGATATGGTGAATTACATTTATTGATTTTGTGATGTTGAACCAACCTTGCATCCCTGGGATAAAACCCACTTGATTGTGGTGCACTATCTTTTTAATATATTTTTGTATGTGATTTGCTATGATTTTGTTGAGAATTTTTGCATCAATGTTCATTAAGGATATTGGCTTGAAATTTTCTTTCCTAGATATGTCTCTGTCTGGTTTAGGTATGAGGGTGATATTGGCTTCATAGAATGAGTTTGGGAGGGTTCCCTCCTCTTCTATTTCATGAAATACTTTGAGAAGTATTGGAATGAGCTCTCTTTAAAGGTTTTGTAGAACTCGGCTGAGAGCTTATCTGGTCCCGGACTTTTCTTTGTTGGTAGGCTTTTAGTGACTTCTTCCATTTCATTACTTGAAATTCATTTTTTAAAATGCGTTTGTCCTTCTGGTTCAGTTTAGGTAATTCATATGTCTCTTGAAACCTGTTGATGTCTTCAAGATTTTCTATTTTGTTGGAGTATAGATTTTCAAAATAGCTTCTAATTATGTTTTGTATTTCAATCGTATCTGTGTGATATTTCCTTTTTCATTCAGAATTTTAGTAATCTGGATTTTCTCTCTCCTTCTCTTTGTTAGTATGGCTAAGGGTTTATCAATTTTGTTTATTTTTTTAAAGAACCAACTCTTTATTTTGTCAATTTTTCAATAGTTTCTTTTGTTTCAATTTTGTTGATTTCAGCTCTGATTTTAACTATTTTCTGTCTTCTACTACTTTTGGTGTTGCTCTGTTCTTTTTCTAGGACTTTGAGCTGCAGTGATAGGTCATTAATTTGTTGATTTTTTCTTCTTTTATTGAATGCAGTCCATGAAATAAATTTTCCTCTAAGTACTGCTTTTATAGTGTCCAAGATATTTTGATATGATGTTTTCCTTGTTCTCATTTATCTCTAAGAATTTTTTAATTTCCTTCCTGATGTCTTCAGTTATCCATTCATCATACAATAGCATATAATTTAATCTCCAGGTGTTGGAGTAGTTTTTGATTTTTATTCTGTCATTTATTTATAATTTCAATCCATTATGATCTGATAAAATATGAGGTAGTATCTCTATCTTTCTTGTACTTGCTAACATTAGCTTTGTGGCATAGAATATGGTCAATATTAGAGAAGGATTAATGTGCTGCTGAGAAGAAAGTGTATCCACTCTTTGTTGGATGGTATATTCTGTAAATGTCTGTTGATTCTAAATTATTGATTGTGTTATTGAAGTCTATGGATTTTTGTTCAATTTTTGATTGGAGGATCTGTCCAGTGGTGAGAGAGGTGTGTTAAAATCACCTATTATTATTGTGTTGTGGTCTATTTGATTTCTGGCATTGAGAAGGATTTGTTTGATGTACATGAATGAGCCATGATTTGGGGCATAGATATTTATGATTGTTATGTCTTGCTGATTTATGCTTCCCTTAAGCAGTATGAAATGTCCTTCTTTATCCCTTCTGACTATCTTTAACTTGAAGTCCACATTATCTGATATGAGAATGGATACTCCAACTTTTTTGCTCTGTCCATGTGCATATTATGTTTTTTCTAATCCTTTCACCTTTAGTCTGTGGGAATCTCTTTCTATGAGATGAGTCTCTTGTAGCAAATTGTTGGATTTTTTTTTTTTTAATCCAATCTGCCAGTCTATGTCTTTTGATTGATGAGTTCAGGCCATTAACATTCAGGGTTATTATTGTGATATGATTTGTATTCCCAGTCATTTGGCTCATTTTTTTTTTTTTGACACGACTTGATTTCTCCTTTATTTGGCTGTTCCTTCAGGGTAGTTCCTCCCTTTGCTGATTTACATCGTTGTTTTTCATCTCTTCCTCATGGAATATTTTGCTGAGAATGTTCTGTAATGCCAGCTTTCTTTTTGTAAATTCTTTTAGCTTTTGTTTGTCATGGAAGGATTTTATTTCATCATCAAATCTGAAGGTAAGTTTTTCTGGGTATGAGATTCTTGGTTGGCATACGTTTTCTTTCAGGGCTTGAAAAATGTTGTTCCAGGCCCTTCTAGCTTTTAGGATCTGGATTGAAAAATCTGCTGATATCCTTATTGGTTTCTCCCTGAATGTAATTTGATTTTTTTTCTCTCACAACCTTTAATATTCTGTCTTTATTTTGTATGTCAGGTATTTTCATTATAATGTGCCTTATTGTGGTTCTGTTGTAATATTGTGTATTTGGAGTCCTATAAGCCTCTTGCACTTGATTTTCCATTTCATTCCTCAGATTTGGGAAATTTTCTGATATTATTTCATTGAATACATTGTTCATTCCTTTGTTAGTTTTCTAAGCCTTCCTCAAACCCAATAATTCTTAAATTTGGCCTTTTCATGATATTCCATATTTCTTATAGATTCTGTTTGTGATTTCTTTCCATCTTCGCTGTTTGGTCAACTTTGTTTTCAAGATTAAATATTTTTTCTTCAATGTCTGAAATTCTGTCTTCCAGGTGTTCTAACCTATTGGTTATGCTTTCTATGGAGTTTTTAACTTGGTTTATTGTTTCCTTCATTTCAAGGATTTCTGTTTGTTTTTTTTTTTTTTCAATATTAGTAACTCTTTATTGAAATGATCTTTTGCTTCCTATATTTGCTCTTTTAACTGTCAATTGGTGCGATCATTTAATGCCTGCATTTCCTCTTTCATCTCATCATTCAATGCCTGCATTTGCTCTTTCATCTCCTCATTTGCTTTCCTGATTGTTTTAATTATGTACATTCTGAATTCCCTTTCCATCATTTCTTCTGCCATGCTGTCATTGTGTTTTATTGATACAGTTTCTAGGTTTGTTTGGGACATTTTCTTCCCTTGTTTTCTCATATTGCTCAGGTATCTTCTCCTCTAATAGTGAAACTCTGAGATATTGCAGATTTTCTCTATTGACTAATATTGTCTCTGTAGATTTCCAGTAGCTCACCTCTTAGACTTCAGTAGCCTGAAGTCTTGGAGGAACTTGACAATGGGGTGGTCCACTAGGAAGTTGCTCCTTTAGGGGTGGTTGCCTTCAGGTGGGGTATATTCCCTCTCAGTGGCCAAGGTGCCTCCACTTGTTGATTCATGGTCAGTCAAAAGGGGACTAGACTGCAGATTGGATCATGTCTGATCTGGGCCTGTGTCTCTGGTTCTACTACCCTGTTGGTAAAGCCTCACCAAGTGGGGCAGATTAACCTGGTGGGGAAGTTTTGCTGGGCAGCTGTCCTCTGAGCAGTTCCCTTCAGTCCAGAACTACCACTTGGACTGGGAAACCCTCCTCTGTGATGTTCCCAGGGGTCTTGATTTACCACCTTGCTTGGGGAGCCTGTCCCTGTGAGGGACTCCCTCTTTGAGCAGCCCTCCTCTGCTACATTCTCTGGGGACCAGAGTTACTGCCTGGGCCTCAGACCCTCACTCTGAGTGGAAGCCTCTCTCTGTGTGACCCTCCTCTGCAATGCTCCTGGTTGACTGGGTTCACAGCTTCAGCGGGGGAGTCTCACTGGGCCACTTTACTCCACGAAGTTCCCTGTGTTTTGGGACCACTGCCCCATCTGAGGAGTCTGACCAGTGGGAGAGAGTCAGCAGGTGGCTCTGAGTTGGTCCCTAGTCTCTCAATACCTCTTCTTGACTCCTGGGTCTTGTCAAAGGTCCTCTAGCCTCCTGTAGGTGTCTCAGGAAGGGAGCTGGTCTTCCAATGATGATGGTCGCACCTCAGAAATAATTTGAAATGCCTGCACCAGCCTATAAAGAAGCCTCAGGCTAGCTCCGTGATGCAGGCGGGCTGGCTCATCTGCCGGCTTGCTCAGCGATAGCAACAGATCTTGGCGTGGTGGTCAGGCAGGGTCGCTCAGAGATGGTGTCTGTGCTTGGCCTGGTGGTTGGGTGGGTTGGCTGCTGTTTGCCTAGCTCCGCAAGGTAGGCGGGTTGGGTGCCCGCCTGCTACCTCTGTGGTGCAGGTGACCTGACTCACCTGCCAGCTCGCTCTTCGACTGCAACCGACCTATATTCTATTTTTAACAACCCTAGTCTTCCCAAGTTTAGGTTCCCTCCCATTTTTCTTTTTTTATTATAAACAAATGGGGTACAACTTGTTTCTCTGTTTGTACATGAAGCAGAGGCGTACCATTTGTGTAATCATACATTTATATAGGGTAATGATTTTTGACTCATTCTGTTATTTTTCCTTCACCCTACCCCTCACATCCCACTTTTTCCTCTATATAGTTCATCCTTCCTCCATTCTTGCCTCCTTCCCACCTCCCATTATGTATCATCATTCACTTATCAGCGAGATCATTCGTCCTTTGGTTTTTTGAGGTTGGCTTATCTCTCTTAGTATAATATTTCCCACCTTCATCCATTTGTCTGCAAATGCCATAATTTTATTCTTCTTTATGACTAGATAATATTCCATTGTGTATATATTCCACAATTTCTTTATCCATTCATCTATTGAAGGGTATCTAAGTTGGTTTCACAATCTGGCTATTGTGAATTGAGCAGCTATAAACATTGATGCATCACTGTAGTATGCTGATTTTAAGTCTTTTGGGTATAGGCCAAGGAGTGGGTTAGCTGAGTCAAATGGTGGTTTCATTCCAAGTTTTCTAAGGAATGTCTACACTGCTTTTTAGAGTGGCTTCACTGCTTTTCACAGTGGCTACACTAATTTGCAGCCCCATCAGCAATGTATAAGTGTACCTTTTTTTCCCACATCCTCGCCAACACCTATCGTTGCTTATATTCTTGATTATCACCGTTCTAATTGGGGTGAGATGGAATCTTAGGGTAGTTTTGATTTGCATTTCTTATATCACTAGAGATGTTGAACATTTTTTCAAATATTTTTGATTTTTCAAGCGTTTTGATTGCTTGTAGATCTTCCTCTGTGAGGTCTCTGTTCATTTCCTTAACCAAACAAAGTTAACGATAATTTAACATATAATATAAAATTCTTTGTAATTTTAGGTTGTTAGTTTTACCTTTATAAACAAATTAGTTTCAAACTAATACCCTTTCTGAACTGTTTAATAAAGAACCTTGTGCTGTTTTAAATGTATGTGCAATTTTAAATATTCTTCAAATAGTAACCAATTTGTATTTAAATTTAAACTCCCTATCAATTTTATATATTTCTTTTACAGATTGTAAAATTATATTGAAAATATCTGTACAAATGGAAAAAATTATTATGTTTTCTTTTGTGCTAGGCACAAAGGCACACACCTGTAATCAAGAGACTAGGGAGACTGAGGCAAGAAGATCACATATTTAAAAATAGTGTGGGCAACTTAGCAAGACTGCCTCAAAGTAAATGAACAAACGAACAAAGATAAATAAATAAAATTGGGGATGTGACTCAGTGGTAAAATGTCCCTGGGTTCAATCCCCAATAACACACACACACACACACACACACACACACACACACAAACGCACACACATACACAGTATAATGCAAAATGCTTCACCTTTTCAATCCTCATATTATTTATTACAGCTTATTCATAGCATCAGGTTAAATTAATGTATAATCATCTGATTTGCATAAACATCTTACTCTTCTATTTTAGATGCTTCACTGTTTCAAATGAGAATGCATTGTCTTCTATAATAAGGCTTTTTCATGTCATTTAAATTTTAGAATAAAGTTTTAAGATTGGTTACTGGTACAAAGATTATGATTCTGTAAGTATTTACCAACATCTTGTGAAAAGGATTACGTGAATGAACCAGTTTCATTGCAATTGCAATAGGTGTTACTAATTAACTGCCTGATATTTAAGATGCATATTTTATTCTTTTGCTGCTTTGATTTCCAGGTTTTTTGTGTTTGTTTTACTGCTTAAAAAATAATGTCAGCATTGACATTTCCTACCTTCCTTCTGATGCATTTTTAATAAAACTCTTCGTAATGACTGTGCACTTCATTCTTGCAGGTCAGACAACTGGGTCAGTGGTACTACTGCTGCTGTACAGTATAGGAGAGAGGAGCAAGGTAATCATTCAAGGACACTGGTCTATTAGATGATGAATTTAAAATTGCCAGCATTTTGGTAGCAGAAAATGAAGTTATTTAATTGAATTTTTATTTGGGATAAATTCAGATGAAGAGAAAACTTGCTTAGATAGTATAGAAACTCCCTGCACACCTCTCACTCAATATATCCTATTATCATCATAGGTACATCCACCAACATGATGAAATAAATATGGATTCATTACTCTAAACTAAATACCAATTTTATTTATATTTAAGTGATTTTTCTAGTGTTGTTATTTTTCTGTTCTAGGAGTCAATCCAAAATAACTCATTGAATTTAAGACAATTTCCTTTAGAAGATATGAAATCATGAACCATGAGCACACTATGGTTTTCATTGCCATTATTTTCGGGAGTGGGGTGGTATGGGGGATTGAACTCAGGGCATTCAACCACTGAGCCACATCCCCAGCCTTTTCTGTATTTTATTTAGAGATGGGGCCTCACTGAGTTGCTTAGAGCCTTGGTGTTGCTGAGACTTGCTATGAACTCTCCATCCTCCAACCTCAGTCTCCTGAGCTGCTGGGATTATAGGCCCGCACCACCTTGCCCAAGTCCGTCACCAATATTTTAGATATTTCTTTATTTGATTAATGGAAGAGTTGGTTTGTTTAGGTTCTATGCATATTTCAATTCTAAAATGGTATTACTTTAGAACACCTAGGATAAAGAAAGTGGAAGCAGAAGAAATATTGATTAGATTAATATAGAACATTTCCTTCCTTCCTACTTCCAACCCTCTTGGCTTTTCTCTGGACAATGAGGTCATCTGAACAGGAGTAGATGTATGTGGGTCTGAGACCACAGTAATTCAAGGTCTATTAAATATTTAAATATTCATGTCTACCAGGGAACTTTAAAGGTGTTACACATTTAAAAATATGTTTATCACTGTGAATACCTAAAGAAAATATATGGCCTATTATACAAGAAGAGGAGTAAAACAAGTATAGAATATGGTGAGGCTGGAATTAGGAGTAAACATGATGCTGCTTCTGCTCTGGATCAGGGGCTGTGGCAGGTTATTCTCACCACACATCATCTCCCCAGTGGTTCTGAAGGTAGCAATGTTTTTAAATCTAGTCTTTACGTGATTCTCACAAGAAGTCTACTGACAGACATGCTTAGTAAACCATAGGCTGAAGAGTTTTAGGCCCCCAGACTTTCAAGTGATGGGTAGCCTGCCATGGAGCCAGTGAAGAGCCTGGAGCCAGGGTTCTCGTTGCTTTCACTTCATTCTCCTTCCTGTGTTGGCCCATGGGGGAGCTGACCAAGGGTGGATTCCATATGGAAATTCTTTCCCCTGTAGCAAGTAATTATTGTAAACGGTGTGGTAAATAATTATACTAAATGATTTCTTGCCTTATTTCAATTTTTCCTATGTCAACACTCAGAAGCAGGTATTATTGTCTCTACGAACTTCTGTTCTCATTTTTAAATGATGATTTTTAAAAAAATCAATTTTTATGGACACTTGTTCCTGTAGCTGGGCACTTTTCCATAGATCCTTGTATTTTATGAAGAAGAATCAAATCATTTAAAAGCATATTCAGTAGAAAAATTTAAAGAAATTTTGAAGAGTAGCCAGGATTTTCAAGTGCCCTGTAAAATTTACTTTATTTCTTCTACTTATAGCTTCAGCAGTCTCCAGGTCTCTAGACCAGAAATGGCTTGCTATTCAACCCTGCCCACTTCCATGACAGTGGCCAACTGGACTAATACAATTGTAGTCCAAATTTTCTCATTACATGGATGAACTTCAGAATGCTTCTGAACAAGGAATTTCAGGAAGTCACAATTAAATTACCAAACCTGGAACTCAAGATGAAACTACGAATCTTCTCTACCACCTGTGGATGTTTACATTCCCCTTTTATAGACACTCTAGTATTTTAGTCCTCAAAGATTCATCTCTACCTTAAGTCTGCCTGATCTCCAACTTCCACCCTCAGAAAATGAGTTAATTTTTGTTGTCAGTGACAAAAGAAGCATGAAAGATAATTTTTCATATGGGTGCACCAAACTATTGAGAATCACAAAATTATAAACTGGTCTGAAGGAAATGTTTCCTTATCATAATTGCAGATTAAGAGAATACCTTATCTTCTAGTAGAAACATCTTTTATTAGAATACTTTTTTCCCCAGAAATCATGCACAATCAAAGCTTCATAACTGAATTTGTACTCCTAGGGCTTTCACAGAATCCTACTGTTCAGAAAATAGCATTTTTTGTGTGTGTTTTTGTTGGTCTACATTTGACTATTGGGGGCAACATGTTAATTGTAGTGACCATTGTCTGCAGCCCTGCACTACTGGGCTCGCCCATGTACTTCTTCTTGGCATTCCTGTCTTTCCTGGATGCATGCTTCTCCTCTGCCATGGCCCCAAAGATGATTGTGGATTTACTCTATAAGAGAAAAATCATCTCTTATAAAGGATGCATGATTCAACTTTTTGCAGAACAATTCTTTGCTGGAGCAGAGATGATTATCCTCACAGCCATGGCCTATGACCACTATGTGGCCATTTGCAGGCCCTTGCACTACTTTTCCATCATGAACTGGAGGCTCTGTGGCATTCTGGTGTGGGTGGCCTGGACAGGAGGCTTCTTGCATTCCATCATTCAGATTCTGTTTACTTTCCAGCTGCCCTTTTGTGGCTCTAATATCATTGATCATTTCTTATGGGACTTGTACTCATTACTGGAGCTGGCCTGCACTGACACCCACATCTTTGGACTTTTTGTGGTTTCCAACAGTGGGCTTATCTGTTTTATAATATTCATCATGTTGCTTGTCTCCTATGGTGTCATCTTGCTCTCTCTGAGAACATTCAATTCTGAAGGAAGGAGGAAAGCTCTGTCCACCTGTGGATCTCACATTGTTGTTGTGGTTTTGTTCTTTGTTCCATGCATATTTACATATGCACGGCCTCCATCTGCCTTTTCCTTTGACAATATGGTCAAGATATTTTACAACATGCTAACCCCATTGCTCAATCCTTTGACTTATACTTTTAGGAATATGGAAATAAAAAATGCCATTAGGAAAGTGTGGAAGTGTTTGGTGGTGCTTTCTGATAAAAAATAAAATCATCAAACTTTATGAAAACAAAACAATGAGTAACAAATTCCAAATGATCCTATAACAAAAATATTGATGGAACTCTAATTATCTCTACAGTGGTAAAAATTCTATAGAAATGTCACTAGGGTGAGGTCAGAGATGATGTTTTCACTATCTTATCAGGTCTCTATTCCAGCTGGCAAGTCAACATCCTTTTATATAAATTAGGATTCTTGATTTTTATGCTTAATTAGAGTCAAATATTTTTAAATGGAAAGATAAAATACTTTTTAGTTTGTTGGTCACTGTCTCCATTTTTGAAAAAATTTGTGGACAGATGACAAAAGCATCTTAGAATTTAGAGACTGATACTTATTCAAAGTATTTCAATTGATAAGAAATTTTTACTTAGTTCATTAATCACAGTGATGCTGGAGGAAAATCAACCTGAACTCAGGAGGGGCCTTTAGAAGAACATTAGTGGAACTTTGATTGCAGGTTTCCTGTTTGCTGAAATCTTGTTCTTTAAGGTGGGTCCATTACCATTTCTACAGGTTTAGTCATTCTTGAATTTCATGACAGGTAGACCCTGATGGCCCAGAGCTGCCTGCCTAAGGTGAGTTCCTCTTCAGTCAGCACCACCTCATATCAATCAACTTTGGAGAGTAAGGGGAGGCAGATTTCATGTGGGACTCAACAACGAGTATTTCTTATTCAAGTACAATCAAAGGGAATTGACATATGTATGGCATAACCAAAAAAAAAAAAAACAGGATCAACTGTGAATGTAGAGAGCAGACTCCTCCCAGAGCTAAAGAGGAAGTTCAGAGACACCAGAGAGAAATAGGAATTTAAAAAAAAAGAAAATATTTCAATTTATTTGGTATTTTAATTTTTGTGTTTTTTTGTACCCAAGTTAAAACACACTAATTTCAACAAGTATCTATAAGGAGATCATTCAAATTTATACAGTTTATATGTCAGTCTCACAGTGAACGCTGGTTGATATGAGGTTGCAATGTGGTTTCTGGAATAAATGTATTTACAGTAATATTGTTCAGTTTTCCTAGCCCATCAACACTAGTAAAACACCTATTGTTTATGGTGGGAAAAGTACTAAATCTTTCTGTTTTTTTCCTTTGCCATACCCAAAGTAAAAGAGTTAATGATAATACTTTTCTTCTCCAGAATAAATGTTATAGGAGATAGATAAGATTTCACTGCTATTTATAAATCCACGAGGAACTGAGAATTAGGGTCTAAATTTTCACCTGGACAATGTGAGAACCCTGCAGCAGACCAGGTGTGTGACAAAGGTTTAGACACACCAGCACACCTGTCTTTTACCTCTCCCTTTCTTTCTATCATCTGTCTGTTCTTATAGTAGAGATATCATGTCCTTCTGAGGCACACAGAGATACATTCATCCCTACAAACTCTAAGCAGTCATTCACCTCCAAGAACTAGCTCAAGAAATGAGATCTGCTCTAATTGGCTCAGTTACTTTACCAAACTTTGAAATAGTATAAAATAATACATTATTCTGCACTGTTTTCAGTGACCACCCGATTCCTCTCTGATTCATCATAAACTTGAAATAGACCAAATGTTTTCACTTTAATCATAAACCCTCATTGTGTACTCTGGTAATGATACCTAGTTAAAGAAAACAAAACATTCAGCAGAAGCATAAACAAATGCTGAAAGACATCTATCTAAGGTTTCAATCCTTTCTAATTTACTTAAGAGAATTTTGCATAAGCATCTTTACAACAGTTATTTCTTTTAGTTTTGTATCCTATTTCATGGTGATTCTGTCCAGGTGTGGTAAAATTCATTCCAATATGTTTACTCTTGGCTATGTAACAGTTGTTTACAGTAATCGACTTATAGTTAATATAGTTATCAAAATAATTTTCAGAAACACAATGCCAATATAAAATGTGAATATTTTTAAAAAACTAGATACCAGAAGGAAGATGATAGTTGATTTTAAGTTTAAATAATGAAATTAATTATGAAGTATATTGTGTTACATCACAGGTCCAATAGAATCATGATTTGGCTCAATATCTTATAGTGTTCCCCAATCCCAAAATTCAGTTTATTTCTACCACGGATCTCTTCCCATCCTTGCTTTGTGGCTTTTTCCTTATTTCACTATCCAATTATCCTGCCTTGTCTTACTTTCAATGAAAATAACATTTTTTTTTTCTTTTGGCTCTTAATCCTCCCATTGTTACTTAATATTCCCATGTCTTCCTTACTATCATTTACAAATAGGCATAGGGCAAGCTGGTCAGGCTGACTCATCCTGAAGTTTGCATCCATGGTAAGTGGTATGTGTTCTGAACATGGTAGTGGTGTTCTTGATGGTCTATGGTTTCTTGGACTTAGGTTGTCTGCACCTGGAATGTTGCAGTGTGAGGCTTTGCCACGGTGGGACAGGGTGTAAGAGATTTCCTTGTCGTATAAAAAGAGTTTGGATTTTTGTTCTGGAATGTTTTCTCTGTGCTAAACTCTCTCTTCTATTTTAGGTTGAAGCACACAAGTAGAACTGGTATCATTTTGTTTCACAAAATATGGTAAAATAGAAAAAATAGAAGATGTTGAAGTGTAAATGAAAGAAGGCTATTCTTAAAGGTAGAATATTCATGTAAAGACTCTCCAGAGAAGCAAATCTTTTAGTGTGGTCCCACCAAAAAGGGGCCTGAGGTGCTGCATTCCCTTTTCCCCTCATTTTTTAAAAATTTTGATTCATTGTACAGAAATGGGTACAACTTTCATTTCTCTGGTTGTGCACGAAGTAGAGTCACACCATTTGCATAATACACATGTATATAGGGTAATGATGTTTATCTCACTCTATTATCTTTACTTCACCCTATCCCCTCCCCACCCCTCATTTTCTTCTACACAATCCATCCTTCCTCCATTCTTGCCTCCCCCCTTTATGTATCCTCATCCACTTATCAGAGAAATCATTCGGCCTTTGGTTTTTTGGGATTGGCTTATTTTACTTAGCATGAAATTCTCCAACTCCACCCATTTATCTGAATGTGTCATAATTTTATTCTTCCTTATGACTGAATAATATTCCATTGTGTATATATACAAGCTTCAGTTTTAAAAACTGGATCCTTTTCATTCAACAGAACTATCAGATGAGATCAGGAGCATCAGGATGATATGGCTGTAGACTCAAGAAAACTGTCATACTTTCTTTTCAAATAAAATGAAAAGAGAAATTTAGTTTAATCTCCAGAAATTGTGCTTTATTTTTAAAGTCATAGAATTTCAAATTCAATTTCCGAGAGAAAAAAAAAAAAAAAACACAATTTAATTAACATAAAAATTTCTATCTGTGTACAGAAATGTGTCTCTTTAACAAGCACATGCCCCAGTCTGAGTACAGCACACCTTGTCCAGGTAGATTGAAGTTGTCTTGTCCCAAATCTCAGTCATGAATTTAAAAAGTGCCCTGGCATCTTGTCCTACTTTTACAATCAGGCCCTATATTCCATACACAGTGTTCCATTCCTGAGCATCAAGGAAAGTGAATGCACACACGGAAACCCAAAAGAAATTAAAAAATGGGCTGTGTGTTTTTTAATTGGTGGTAGACACAAAGCTTTATAAACACTTAAGCAGTTGAAAAAACACACAAAATTCCTCATGCAAATCGTGCTTATGGAAAATTCCCAAGTCTCGGGAGAACTGAGGAGCAATTCTGTAGGTTCATAACCTTTCAGGGAGGCCTCTTTAAATCCCAGTAGGAAACCAAGGAGGAAACCTGCTTCTTCCTTTTTCCTTTCCTGAAACAATGTTCAAGACCACAATTGTGGACCACTGAGAACATTCTCCACCTTGACTGCCAGAGAGGATCTGCCACCCCATTGTACATGTACAAAGAAGAATCGGGAGACTTTTCACATTCTGCCCACCACTGAATGGAATTTCCTCCACAAAGAATAGGGGGTGACCATTATTAGAATTTTCAGGGAATCAATATGGGGTAAGATTTATAATTCACATTTCTGCATTTTCATAGAGATTTCAAATAGTGAAGCAGTGTTTAAAAGTGTGTGTTTGTGTTGAGGTCAGGGTACTAAGTTTAAAGCCGTGCCTTGGCCTATCCATAACTGTGCATATTGAACTAATTAGCCATTGTGGTTCTCAGAGTCCTTATCTTTAATGGACCTTATTTTACTGAGCTCAGTCATAGTGAAATGGAATAAATAATACATGTGGAGCCTCAGGCAGCAGTTGGTAAAAACTAAGTACCCAGAAATAACAACAGCTATTTGAATGATTCAAATATTTCTTTCAGTCAGGATCTGGTGGTGGGGAGAATCTCTTCCTTCAAGTATAATAAAATTAGACCTACTGTTTAGATTTTCATCATCAAGATAAGGCCAAATAATTTTTACAGGCTACAACTTCATATTTTTGTCCTCGTTCTCCTACAGCAATTTTTTGTTCTGAATAAAATTTCATTTATTATTTATCCTCTAATGTTCTCCCAATCTGCAGGTTTAAGATCAAAAAGTGGAATTTTCTGAGGCTGTATATAATACACTGAACTTGAACCATGGTAAATCCAAGTACTGCTGTTCACAATTATTGATGTAGAATATAGCCTTTGCTATTTCCACAACTACAAACTCACAAGTAGCACAGGAAAGAATATTAAATGTAAGAAAGAAGGACTCAAGCCACAGAGTCCAGCCTTCTAATAATGACCATTTAATTTTCCTTTAGTGCATTAGGGGTTGTAAATCCCTAGCAGTAGAAACATTGATGGCAAAAAGAAAAACTGGCTTAAAATGTGGTAAGAATCCCTTAGAATGGGGTTTAAAGAGATGTTCTTAAGACAGAGTTTTTGACTTTTGAAAAAGCAGGACAATATTTTCATCTTTGTTTGCATATGACCAGAAAGTGGAATATATTATGTGTTAGCGCAAACATATTTTCACTTACCACTCAGCCATAGAAAGATGCCAACAAAACAAATAGATATAAATTAATGTATGAAACATAACATATGTTCTGACTCAAATCCTTAGTAAGTTAGGTCTTACTCACCTGCAGCAATACATATCAAATTGTCCAAGCATATGCAAAAAGACAATCCCTACATGGTCCTGATGTATTTGTAATAAAGCAAAGAATCTTATTTTTTTTTTCTTTTTTGTGAATTGGATGAAAACAAAAAGGTTTAGTAAATGTTTTCTAAACCTAAAAAGAAAATGCTTTAGTTTCCCTCCTCAGAATTGTTCAGGAAAATCTAAGGGCCTGAATTTCTGAACTGCTTTGGTGCTAGTTGATAAGACTTAATCTCTTTTTTCAAATGAGCTAAATTACTGAGATAAGAGGGTTCCTGCACCCATAAGAAAGGTCAAATGTGGAAACAAAGAAATGGCTTCCCTTCAAATTTCACAAATATTAAGTGTATAAATAATGAGATATTTGGGGATATCTTGAAGACAGAAATGGCACTGAAATCTGAAAAGAACATATGTCTCAATGCCCACAAAATGAATATGCTTAGCTAGATAGGGAATAAATATTATATAGGTAAATAAAAATCCTGAATCAAAACATTGTTAAGTAGTTTAACATAAAATGTAATTACAGACAGGATTTGAATTCATTTTTTTTAATTTGCAATATCAATACTTACTTAGTAAAATGGATGAAATGTGACTGATATGCAGGTTTATGTATATATACCTGCATCTGAAATTTACAGCTTGAATATAGTTACAAAACACTACTTATAATGAAAACTTCACTACTAACCCCTTTTCCAGTAGTGAATGTTACGTGTACTTTAAGTTGAAACAGAAATTCTATTATTTTCACAACAATTGGTGATAGAGTTAGTTTTATTGCTAAAATGAATGGAAAGCAAACAGTGGGCAATGTGGGCACAAAAGGAAACAGTGTGCAATGTGGGTAGTGGGACTCAGTGAGGTAAACTTCCCAAGATCATTGCTCTGGAGATGGCCCAGTGTCCACACAGTCCATGCACCCAGGAGGCCCTGAGAAATTTCAAATACAACTCCACCATATTCAATAGTATGGCAAATCAAGAAAGAAAAGACCACAGAGTGTTCAAGGAGAAAAATAGTCAGAATAAACTGCTGCTTGTAGGACAATCAGTTTAAATTTGAAATCAAAATTAATGCATAAGGACAGGGAGGATTCTGTTCATGGTATGACTTTTTATGGAAACTTAACAATAGTTAAAAATTTTTGATGTAAATTCTCTGTTATTTTAACCAGTTATTTCCTCCTACACAAGCCAATCTCCCTTAATTTCACCTTTTTTTTGCTGAACTCCAGATGGTGGAAAATTTGGTATTGTATGTTTAAACTTATGATCAATTTTAAAGTTGTTAAAATCATAACCAGATATATTGCAATTTAAGAGTTTTTTAAAAATTATTTTTATCATTTTTGTTTCTTCCAGATATATTATATTTAACTAATTAATGCAAACAAACTATTAGAAATGTTGTTTTCTCCTATTTAACATATTGTAAAAGTGCTTCACCTATTTTTAAACACTTTTGATACGTCCTATGGTGTTAGCATATGCTTAATATGTAACTATTTGATTGCATAAACATCTTTCTGTAATTGAATATGTTAGATATGTTTCCCTTTTCTCCATCACACACAGCACTGTACCATCTTCCACTGTAAAGCTTCCTCTCCTCATTTCACTTTCAGAATAATCATTTAGGGTTGAGGTTGCTAGTATAATATTACTAACATTTATGATTCTTAAGTTATTTTTAAATATATTTTACAAAAGAATTAAATGAGTGAACCTGTTTCATTGCTATCTTAAGAGGTATAACAAAATACTGTGATTTTATAAGGATAAATTTTTAGAGTAACTCAACTTCATCTTTCTTTGTGTATATAGGCAGTGCTTAAAACACTGCTGCTACCAATTTTCTGTCTCATCCTTTTAATTTATACTTTAACAAAACATATTATTTATAAGTAACTAACTCTTTGGGGTCATGCAGTTGAAGCCTTCTCTATTTTAGACTCCTGGAAGTGTCAATGCTGGTTTCTTCAGTGACACATGACTACCACGTACTTCCCTGGATTTGATAGTTTTCCAATACCAAACACTGAAAGAATTTTAAAATTAACATTTTGTTAAAGTAAGTCCAGGTAAACAGAAAATTGATAACATTGCAAACATCCTGTGTACTACTCACTTTCCCCTAATATTGTCACCATGAATTAGCATAGAAATATTTATCAGTTATACAAAATGATAATGGCTACTAACTTACTCTTTATTAAACATTAGATTATATTTGGCTAATTTTTCTACTATTATTTTTTTCTGTTCTAGAATTCAATCCAAAATAATCAATTGCTTTTAAGACAATTACTTTACAAAAAAATTAAAAGGATACAATTTGTGAGCAACACCATCAATTCACTATATTCTCCACTGTCAATGTTCTGACACCAATTTGGCAAATGTCTTTAATTGATAAAATGAGAGGTTACTTCTTTTATATTTAATGAATATTTAAAATTTAAAATTAAATTATTTTAAAAATACCCTTAAAAAAGTAAGTGAAAGGGCAAGATTCATTTAGTTATTAGATTAACATCAAACCTGTCTTCCTTTTACCCTCTTGCTCCACTTGGTTTTCTTTTCACAATGAATGTATCTGAGACAGAAATGAATGCATGTGGGCTGAGGGCCACAATGATGTACTCAAGGTCTGTCAATTATATTTAAATGTATTGCACACTTAAACAGGTTATTTCTTCTTTGCTACTCATTGAAGAATATATTTTTTCATCATAAAATAGATTTGATGAGTAACATACTTATCAGGCTTGGTCATGCGAGGTGGGATTTAGGAATAAGCATGCTGCCATTTGTGCTCTGGGTCAGGAGCTGTAGCAGTTCTCACCACGTCTCACCTTCCCCTGGTTCCTGTCTGCAGCAAGGTTCCCACATGTAGGGTCTAGTCTGATCACCACAGGAGTCCTATTGATAGACATTCTAACTAAACTCACATGTAAGTGTTAACTGAGGGTTACAGAATTTTAACTGTTTTAAGTAACCTTATGGAGTAACTGGATGACTCATGGAAATGTTTTCAGTGGAAAAGGCAACTGGCTTTTCCTGCAGTACTTAATAACTATAATTAGTAACAGTCTATTATCATAAGCAACATTTTCAAGCTTCCAAATATGACCCTCAACATGAACTTGGGAGATGAATGTGTAAGCTCAATAAGAATATATTGGGTAGTTTCACTTAATCAGACCCAGTCACATTGTGTAAAGTATTGAAAAATGACTAATAGAGTCTGAAGAGTCTTGTCTATGGCAGTTGTCTATTTGTATAGATGAGTGCTGGTCATCATCTTCTCATTCATCATCATTTTATACTTCCTTGATTAAGATGCTCCTTCACTAATGAACAAAGAATCAGAAGCTTTAATGATTCAGATGGATGAAAACCCTAGAAAGATATCCCCAACCCTGAGGACCTTGATAGAAAAGAGAAATTCCTACTCCTTTCCTGAGTGATCCAGTGGAAAGGACTTGGCTGTGGTGAAAAATGTTCTGTGTAACATCCTAGAGCAAACATTTGGTGTTTGCCTGAACTTATCCTCCTGAAGCATGAATTTTCTGTCAATGAAATAAGAATATAAATCCTTCAGGGTTCACTAGGCAATCAGTCTTGTATAAATGCTCCCCTTTCTTTATTTCACTTATTCACTATTTCAACATTCAGAGGTAGGAATTATTGTTTTCATGAAATGCTCTTCTAATGACCATTAGGTAATTAAAAAGAAAAACCTTAACATTTAGTGCAGTTTTATGTGTTGTCTGTCACTTGGTACTTTCTCACAAATACTTCATTTTGAAAAAGAAGAAATTGAATGATATAAAACAAATTCAATTTAAAGAAAGTTTTGAGGAGTAGCCATTCTTTAAAACTTTTGCTTATTTTACATATCATTTCTTCTTGTAGGAATGAGGGTCTCCAACTCAGAGATGACTTGCTGGTCACCCCTACCTCCTCCTGTGACCATGGCAGAAATGTGTAATACAGCTGCAGTCCTCCTCTCCTCATTATGGGGCTGAAGTAAAGAATGCTTCCCAATGATCCACTTAGGAAAGTCACTAGTAAATCATCAAAGCTGTCTTTGGAGATTAAAATCTATTATATATTTTTTTTTTACCATACATGGATGATTTTATTCATCTTTATAGAAGCTCTAATAATTCAAAGGTAATGAATACTATATCTTCAGTTCTGACTGATGTCTAGCTCCTATTCTCAATAAATGTTTAAATTTGTGTTTGGAATGACAAAATGGTTGATGACTCTAAAACTATAAACTAGTCTGAAGCCAATCTTTATCATAATTACAAACTTCAAAAATTGTAGTATGTTTGCCCTTTTTGTGGAAATCATGCATAACCAAAGCTTCATAACTGAATTTGTTCTTTTGTGGTTCTCACAGAATCCTACTGTACAGAAAATAGTATTTGCTGTATTTTTGTTGGTCTACATGGCAACTATTGGGGGTAACATGCTAATTGTAGTGACCATTGTGTGTAGTCCTGCACTGCTGGGCTCCCCCATGTACTTCTTCTTGGCATTCTTATCCTTTCTGGAGTCTGTTTTCTCCTGTGTTATCACACCAAAAGTGATTGTGGATTCACTGTATAAGAGGAAAACCATCTCTTACACAGGATGCATGATTCAACTTTTTGCTGAGCACTTCCTTGGTGGAGCAGAGATGGTTACCCTGACAGTCATGGCCTATGACCACTATGTGGCCATTTGCAAGACCTTGCACTACTCTTCCATCATGAACTGGAGGCTCTGTGGCATTCTGGTGGGGGTGGCCTGGACAGGGGGCTTCTTGCATTCCATTATACTGGTCCTCTTCACTTACCAGCTGCCCTTTTGTGGCCCTAATGTCATTGATCATTTTATGTGTGACTTGTACCCATTACTGGAGCTGGCCTGCACTGATACTCATATCCTAGGTCTTTTGATGGTTGCTACTAGTAGATTTATGTGCATTATAATCTTCTGCTTGTTGCTTGTTTCCTATGGTGTCATCTTGTTCTCCCTGAGGACACACAGTGCTGGAGGGAGGAGGAAAGCTCTGTCCACCTGTGGATCTCACATTACTGTTTTGGTTTTGTTCTTTGTACCATGTATATTTATAAATGCACGGCCTCCTTCTGTCTTTCCTTTTGACAAAGTGGTAGAAATGTTTTATACCATCCTCACTCCCTTGCTCAATCCTTTGATTTATACTTTTAGAAACAAGGAAGTGAAAAATGCTATAAGGAAAATGTGGAAGAGATTGGCATTAGTTTCTGATGAAAAATAAGATATTAGAATTAAAAATAATGTAAACAGCTAAGTAATCAGAATGGTCCTAGACAAAACTTTATGCTCAGTACTATTAAGAGGTAATACACTTCAGTAGAACAAAAGTATTTGGGCTGACAAAGATGATGTTTTTACTTTTATAGCAGGTGTCTATCCTGAGTTGAAACATCAGTATCCAGATACATTAATTAAAGATAGTTGACTTTCACACTTATCTGGAAGTTAATAAAAAACAGAATGGAGAGAAACATTACTTGTCAGAATGTATGACAATAATTTTATGATTCCCCAAAACATGAGGAGGCAAAACAAACATATTTTTGACATGAGGATCAGGAAGCTTACTCCTGAAGCTAGAGACACCAGAGAGTAAAAGGAAATCTCAGAAGATTATATCTCAATTTACTCAGTGATTTGAAGTTTTGTGATTTTGTGCTGGCAATTGAAAATAATTCTATTTGAGCAATTATCAATAAGGAGATCATTCAAATTTAGACACTTCTTATTTGTCCTTCCCACCCTTAAGGTGACTAATATCAGGTTGCCATATGGCTGCTGTGATAAATAGATTTACAAAAAAATCTCAATTTTCTACTAGCCTATCAACACTAATAAAATACCTATTGAATATCATGAGCAAAAATACTGAAATTTTCTGTCATTTTCTTACTCATCCAGGTAAGGCCCAAAGTAGAATAGTGCATATATTAGTTTTCTTCCAGAACAGACATGGCCAAATATAGATTAAATTTCATTGCTCTTTGGTGTAAGCACTTGAGGTATTAAGATTTGGTCTGAAACACCAATTGGACAAAGTGTGGGGATGGTAGCAGACCAGGTGTGTCACAAATTTTAGGCATGGGAATGTACCTGTCCTAGGTGTGTCACAAATTTTAGGCATGGGAATGTACCTGTCCTTCACTGTTCCCTTTCTTCTCCATTAGCTGTCCATTCTCATAACAGGGGTAGCTTCATGTCCTGTCTTTTCACACAGTTCTCTTCATTAAATAGTTCATGTAGTTTTAAGATGCAGCTTGAGAAACAAGGAACTGATATCATTGGGTCAATCAATTTATGGACCTGAGAATCTATTATTTGAAACAGCATAAAATAAAATGTTTTTCAGGACAGATTGTAGTGGCCACCACAGATTTATTTCTGATCCATCATACACAAACATATTTTATCATTTTTACTCCCATACTCTTATAACTTTAGATAATGATATACATTAGTAAATAAGATATAATATTCAGTCAATAAATAAATAAATACCAAAACAAAACTAACCAACATTTTTTTGTTTTTACAAGTCTGCTTACCAGAATTTTACAGAATCCTGATACAATAGTTGTTTTTACATTTTATTTTCTATATTGATTTTTGCATAGTCATGGTGACATGCATTTCAATGTATTTATCTTTGGCATTAAAACTGTTTTGTTAATGTAAGAAAAGCCAAGTCAAAATAAACTATGGGAATTAGTGCACTTTGATATCTGACATGTTTATGGAGAGTTGGTTTATAACTTAATTGATTCAGGAATTTTATTTGCCACATCATAAATCAGATAAAAATGACTATTCTGCTGCAAATCTTGCAATGGTTCTCCCTCCCAACTGTTGTCTCTCCTACCATGAATTGGCTCATTTTTGGACGTGGGTTTTTCCTTATCTAATCCCCTGCTATTCTTCCTTTCTTGCTGTTGCTCAAAATGGCATTTTTCCTTTTGACTGACTTCCTCCACCTCTCTCTAACCTTTCTGCCTTCCTCACTGTAATATTTTAAATACACGTACCCAATGCTGGTCTTCTGGGCGGAGGTAAACATGGCAGAGTAGGACCTGGTAGCACTCTCAGTTTCTTCAGTATTCAATCATAAATCACCTGGAGAGCATCTATTCAGGAAGGTGGGTGACTGAGAGAATGAAGTGAGGTTCAGTATTGTACAGTGAGATACTTGGAGATAGTCAGAGGTTCTGGTTATTAGAACAGAGGGAGAAACTATACATTGCACCAATCCAGTCCTAGAAGATCTGGAGCCAGGCAGGGGAGAATTCTGACAAAAGGGGGAAGGGAAAGAAATGAGATAAAGAACAATATTGTTATAGAAGAATCTGTACAACAGATGTAAGTCTGAACTTAGCTGATCTGAGAGCTACATAGCAGGCAGGTGTGTGAGAAGTGTTCTGAGTTTCAGCACTTACAAATGAAGAGCTTCTGTGGTGAGCCATCTTGTGGGATCAGGCCTGAGTTTGAGGCTTTGGGAAATATAAAGTCCCTGCATCTTCATTTTCCCTGGAGATTACAGGAAATATTGCTCTGCTGTCCCAGCCAGCATCTACCTTGTGGCATAGTATGGCCCTGAGCAAATGAATGCCACAAGCAAAATGTTACGATTTGGATATGAGGTATCCACACCCAAAGCTTCTTTACTGATGCAGGGATGATAACTGGTTGGATCATGAGAGCTGAAACAATCAGTAGGTCCTAGACTGAATGACTGCATGGTAAGTGTAGGAAGGTGGGGTAGACCTATAGGATTTAGGTAACTGGGTGTATTCCCTGGAAGGCTGCATCTTCCCTGGAGTCCTTCCATGCTGCTCTCTGCTTCCTTGCTGCCATGAGGGGAGCGCCTTTCCTCTGCTAGGCCCTTCCCCCCATGAAGTGGTCCCTCACTTGGGCCCAGAGCAATATCATTGGCCATCTATGGACTGAGACCTCAGGACCTGTCAGCACTGAATAAACTTTTCTTCCCCTAAGTTGTTCTTCACAGGTATTTTCGTCACAGTGACATGAAAGCTGACTAAAGCACAAGTCTTCTGAGTAATATATATTGTGAGATGGCTGAAAGCCAAAGTCACCAAGCCTACCTACCAGTTGGCAGCTGGAACAGATCCTAGGCTACCCTTGGACAAAGTCCTCTATCATGTGGACAAGTTGTGCTTGTCCTGGGGAACTGAGGATTATGTGATGAGGGTAGGGCATGGGTTTCACAGAGCTTCCACTTATTTGTGTAAGAGGGATCTAATGAGCTCAATGAGCTACTGAAATTACCTCAGTTGTACTAGAGGTAGGCAGGCTGAGGGCTTTGTGAATGAACTGTGGAACCTGGGTGTCTCACAATTTTTGCAGCAGATTGCTGGTCTAGATGTGGTAAAAAGTAAATAGTTTTCCATCTCAGTTCTGATCTGGTTGACTTGGTCACCACCTCCACACTCATATGCATTCAAAAGCCATAGCTTTTGTAGCTTTTGTAGCTTGAACATTTGTCACACCTGGATTCCTGGTGTGTTCCAAAACCAAAACTTCTCAAAGAGATCTCACCATCTTTAATACCCTGACAAGATTTTTAGACTGTTTTGTTTGTTCTTTTATTTCTCTTGTATTGTGTTTATATTGTTTTGTTTTGTTTTCCCTTGTTATATTTTCACATATTTAAGTCATTTTAGATATTTTTAAAAACTCATTAATTGGATATTTTCCATCTCCTGTGTTTTATCTCATTTGAATTCCCTTCCCTTCCCTCATTTTTTTCTCTTATAATTTGTTCTTCTTTCTCTCCTTCCTCCTTCTATGTTCCTTCCAATGTTCTCTATATCTTAATATTAATTTTACTTCCCTTAATTCCTAGTTTTTCTGCCTATTGTACATTATTACTCTCCCTTTCTTTACTTTGGTTAGTGAAGATGTAGAGATCATTTTCAAGTTTTATTAAAAGTAGGTGTTCTGATTTAAATATGAAGTATCCCACAACAGCTGATGTGTGAGATGTGCAAGAATGTTCAGGGGTGAAATGATTGGGATATGAGATCCCCAATCCAATCAGCAAATTAATCCTGTGATATGAATTAATGAGGTGACTACTGTAATCAGGAAGGATGTCAGTGCAATAAGTATGTCCCTGGTAGCATGATTTTGGTGGTCATATTTTGTACCAAACACTTCCACAATGTCTTGTGCTTCACCTTAGGCCCAGAGCTCTGGCGTAGACTGACCATAGACTCAACCTCAGAAAACCTGAGACAAAATAAGGTCAGTTTCCTCATATACATTGTTCTTATCAGGCCTTTTGGTCACAGTGACAGAGCTAATTAAAACAGAAATAGGGTTGTTGCTGTGACTAACCCGACTATGTGGTTCAGAAGACTTTGGGCACTCCTCATGGGATCTGAGGTCTTATGTCCCAGTTTCAGTCTTAATGTTCTCTTTTCTTATAATAAACAGACCTGTCATAACTTCTATTCAAATGAGTTTAGTGATAAAAATTATTCTGCAGAAATTGTTATTTTAGTTTTAAGGTCAAGGACTCTTAAAATAAATTTCTGAGATTAAAAATTATGTTCTAATTGACATGATTCTTTCCCTAAATATACATACATTTATTAAATAAGAACTTTTTGCTGCCACAGTCTCAAAACACCATGTGCTGTCATATGCTGCCTTGTTGCAGAACTCAGCTCTTACATTTTGTAAGTGCACTGACATCTTGTTCTAATTCTCCAAGCAGACACTATCTTCCATCCTCTCTCCAGAGTGTCCTATTTTTTACATGATGGGAAATGAACCCATTTTCAAATAGAAATTATAAAGAAATTAAAATAAAAGAGGGAAACTATTAAATTTGGGGGTATTTAGTAGTTTCATAAACACTTGAGCAATTGTAAAACCCACACAAAATTGTGTCTTAGCAAATTGTGCTGATGGAAAATTCCCAAGCCCTTAGGGGAACTGAAAAGGAATTCTACAGGTTCACGAGCTCTCAGGGAATCCTCATTAAATTGTGGTTGGAAATCAAGGAGCAAAGTATGACTTTCTCACTTGTTCTTTTTCTTTGACCACATTGAAGGCAGCATTAGTGGTGCAGAGGGAATATCCCCTATCCTGAATGCCTGGGATACTCTACCTCTTTCTTCCTTAGATGTGGAAGGAAGACTTGAAAACCACCTACACAGTTTGGTCACCACTGAATAGGCATTTTTCCATGGAGAAGAGGAGACAGCTGTCACTAGAATTTTCAAGGAACTTATAAATGGTGAGATTTATAATTCACAGATTTGCATGGAAGATTTCAAGTTGTAATGTTGTGATTAAACCTGGGTTCAATCACAGGGCACCAAGTTTAATGCAGAACCTAGGCCCCTCCAAAACTGTATATTTGTGCTAATTATGCAGCCTTTCGGACTCAGACTCCTTTTCCTTCTTCATGAGCATTTCCAACATCAAAAAAAGTGAAAGTAATTGATGTAATACATGTGGAGCCCATGGGACAGTTTGCAATACATAAGTGCCAAGTAAGCAACAATAGCTCTTCTATAAGACTCAAATTTTGTTTGAATTGGGTGTGCTGGTTATAATTTATTCCTTCAATTCTAATAAAATTAGACCTTTATTTAGATTTCTATCATCAACTCAAAATAAACCAAATATACTAGAAATGCCTCAAGTGCATATTTTTGAACTGGATTTCAAAGAGTATTTTATTGGTTCTTTCAAAATATATGCTCATTTATCATTTTAACCTCTAATGCTCTCACCATCCTAATGTTTTAGTTTATGAAGTGGAATTTTTGAGGCTACATAAAGCATAGCATTGTGAAGAGATGGTAAATGCATGTGCTGGTGCACCTTCACACTGTTGGAAGAGATTTTACATTTACTCTTTCTACCCTACACACTAACCACTGCCACAGGGAAGGACATTAAAGGTAAGAAAGAGTGACTATATTCTTTGAGTACAATCTTCTGATTTATTAGTGTCCTCTTGATTTTCCTTGAGTTCATTTGATGTCAGATTTGTGCCTCAGAATTGCTCAGGAGAACTGTGGACACTGAAGTTCTTAACTGCTTTACTGCTGGTTGTGTGCTAGTTGTAGAGGTGTGGTCTGTCCCTTAAAATGAGACAACAGAAATGACAGGTTCTTGCATCAATTAGGGTAGACAAAGACAGAAATGAAGGTCTTTTTTTTTTTTTTGCTGATATTTTTTGATTTTTCAAATTCTGCTAAGAGTACAAAGGTTGAGACAATTAGGGAACTCAGCAGAGCAACACTGAAGAGAAGAAACAGGTACAGAAATTGGAAGAAAACATATTTCCCAGCCAGTCAAGAAAAGGAACATGCTGAGATATCTAGACAAGAAAAAACTTTCATGGGTGAATAATAACCCTGAATCAAAAATATGGTGAATTGTGAAATTAAAATGTACAATTACAGATACAATGTTAGTTTATTCTTTTAACTTATAACAGCAATATTTGTTTAGAGAATTAGCTGCAAATGTGAATGATATGCATGCATATGCATATTGAATGTTTATGAAATTTCTTGCTTGAATATTGTTGCAACAAACTACCTATAATACTGGTTTTAATTTTAAATGTCATATGTACTTTGAAGTTGAAACAGAAAATCCCTTGTTTGCAGAACAATTGGTGCTAGAATTAGTTTTGATTTTGCATAGTTGGGCCCAGGGAGGCAAAATTCCCAAGGTCACTGCCCCAGGAGATGGCCACAGATCTTGCTGTGAGGGAGCCCTTAGCAATCCCACCTGCAGCCCCAACACATTTCAGGGCATGGCTATCAAGAAATAAAAGGCTCTGGAATATTCCAGAAAATTTAAGGACACAGTAAACCATCACCCATGAGAGAATGTGAGTTTACAATTGACACAACCAGGTGAGTACAAAGGAAGAGCTCCATCTGTAGTACAGTCATTTATGGAAAGCTAATTATGTAAACATTTTCATGCAAGATTCTATGTTAGTCACTTAGTTCTTCCAGTATAAATAAATTTTCCTCAAACCTCCTATTCTTTTTCTGAACTGAACTATATGTACATGATGGATAATCTGGCATTGTAAATTTAATGTGTGATCCATTTAAATATTTTTTATAATACTGACCAATTTTACATTGCAGTTTAATAGACCATTATTTTGTAGACTTCCATCTTGATTATAAAGTTGTATGATACATTCATGCAAAAAGTTGAGTTGTTTAGAATTTTCTACCTGATTTTCTCAACATGTTTTAAAAATGTCAAATCCTCATATTTTAATATTTTATTGATCATGCCATGGCATGTGAATTTGCAACAGCCTGGTTCACATTAAACTTTAGTGTAGTATTGAGCACTTACATATCTCTCCATTTCACTATTGTACATGATCCAGTACCATCTTCCACTGTAAATCTTCCCAATCTTGCTTCACTTCCTGAGCACATTTTAGGGTTGAGATTGCTAGTATAAAATACAAACATGTTTATGAATATAAAATTTTTACTAATATGTTTTCCAAAAGAATTAGTTTCATTGAAATTTTAAGAGGTGTAATTTAAAATAACATGATTTTAAAAAGATAAACTAAGTGATGAATAATTCAACTTCAGTCTCACATTGTATATGAAGAAACTTCTTAAAAATAATGCTGATATCAATATTTTCTGACACCCTTTTGATATACTAATTAAAACCAATTCTTACAGGTTACGCAGCTTGACAAGTGTTAATTCTTTTATTGCTAAAACATTGGAAGCCTGATATTTTGTTTAATGACACAGTATTAACCAGGTTAGCTGGGATTCTAGTTTGTGATGGCAGACACAATGATTTTCAAATTTATTAGAGTAAGTTTAGATTAACAGAACATTTGCCAAGATAGTAATATTATAATTTTAGATGAAAAAAGAATATTTGTGAAGAATATGAAATCATAGTGGATATATTATATTAATTAAACATATTATAATATGTAATTATTTTTTCTACTGCTGTTCATTATCTGTTATAGGATTCAATGCAGGATATTTGTTGCATTCAATACAATTTAAATCTTTCCAAAGATTTAAAATCATAAACCATGAGCACAGTATATACTCTTTTGTCAAGGTTTTGACTTTAATTTTGGAAATCCCTTTATTTGATAAAAGTAGGAGTTGTTTTGTTTTTAGTTGAAAGTGTAAAAACTTAAATACTATGGATCTTAGAACACTGTAAGAAGGAAGTGGAGAGGAAAATCTTATTTAATTATTAGTTTAACCTAGGGCCCTGTTTTTCTTTAAGGCTCCCACTCAATTTGGTTTTCCTGATACAATGAGTCTGTCAAAACAGGAGTAAATGTATGTGGGTCTGAGAACCCAATAATGCTTTTAGGGGTCACCAGGGACATTTAAAACTGTCATATATTTAAAAACATATTTTTTGCTAAGTTTAAAAATATGTAATACATTTTCATGCACGTTTGAAGATGAGTAATACAGTCATCAGCCTTGGTTGTGGCAAGGCAAGAATTACAAGTAAGCATGCTGTCATTTCTGCTCTGGCTCAGGGGCAGTGGCAGCTTGTTCTCACCACACATCACCCTCCCCTGAGCTATTGACTGCATCAAGGTTTCTACCTGAGGACCTAATCTGATACTCACAGGAGTTCTAGTGATAGACATTCTAACTGAAGCCAGATGCAGAACTGTAACCTGAGGCTTACAGAATTTTAAGAATTTCAAGCATCCTGATCCACACCACAGAAGTAGTGTAAGGTCCTGAATTTGCATCCAGGCTTGCGTAAGTCTGAAGCCAGATTTCTCACTGGTTTCACTTAATTATTTTTCCTTGCTGAGGCCTATAGTAAGCTGCCCAGAACTGGATCATTGGATCCTCTCTCTTTTATAATAAATAATTATTTTCCAAGAGGTAGTGAGAGGCTATTGATTTCTAGTACAGACATTGGTTAGGAATGGTCCTGAGAACATTGGTTAGGAAATGGTCATTTTAAAGTAAGCAGAAGGGCCAATAGTAAAGGACATATTACATGTTTGTAAGTTTTATTGACATTTAAAATTGTTTCTGTTAACTGAAGCATTCATTAGCAAGCTTATTTTCTATTTCTCATAATAAACACTACTATTCTTTTATTATATTTTAAACAAACATATATAGATAGATATAGTTATGCATATAAAGTTATTCACACAAATATGTGCTATTTGCCTGATACATTACAGGAGTTTGTACAGGTGAGGATTAATCAGTTTTTGAATCTGTGTCTACCTGTGGGAATGTGACAGCAAGTGTTTAGTTAATTACTAGCCTGGTGTGGTGTGCAGTCCCTGTAATCCCAACAGCTTGATGGCAGAAGCAGGAGGATGGCAAGTTCAAAGCCAACCTCAGAAACATAGTGAGGTCATAAGCAAATTAGTGAGACCTTGTTCCTAAATAAACAATGAAAAATGGGCTGGGGTGTGGCTAACTAGGAAAGCATCCCTGGTTTCAATCCCTACTTCCAGAGGGAAAAACAAAACAAAACAAAACAAAACAGAGTTCAGACAATTATCTGCATGACCAATGGAAATGCTTTGTGTGGCTAAGGTAGCTGGCTTGTAATGTAAATATATGATAACCACCGAAGGTAAGAGCAAATTATTATAAATGACACTTTCACATTTTCAAATTTGACATTCATCAGAAGCCTGGAAAATGACCAGGTAAGCTACATATAGCAACTCTGCTTTAAAAGAAAGTCAGATAAAGGTAATATGCATTTTGCAGAGTTATACTTGACCAGATTGGGCTTATTGTATAAAAAATTAGAAAATGATCAATAAGGCCTGAGGACTCTGATTGATATTCTACACCTGTTTCTCCTTCTCACCTATGTGGTTGATGACAATTGTCATATGGAGGTGATTGAGCTACCACCTTCTGGTTCCTCATCATTTGCTCTTTCCTTTACTGAGATGCCACCTTCACAGAAGTTATGAGAGTTCTTAATGTTTCAGATGGACAGACTCCAGGAAGGTCATGCTTGCTCTGAAGTTCCTGAGGGAAAGAAAAATCCCTACCTCTTTTCTTGTTGATCCAGTGGAAAGGGCCTCATTGGGGATGAATGTTCTGTGTAAGGTCCCTGATCCTTCATCATTTGCTTATTTAAACTCAATATCTTAAAGCATGTGTTTCCTATCAGTAAAATAGTGTTAATAAGACCTGGACTATACCCTAGACAGTGGTATTTGTGTGATTTCTCTCCTTGCCTTATTTCACTTAGTAAGTAGTACAACATTTGGAGCTAGGCTTTCTTTTGTTCATGGGTTTCCATTCTCATTTTCAAAGATGAGAAAAATAAAAAAAAGGCCTCTCCATTCAAAGAGGTATTAAGTGTGTGACTAGTCACAATTTTATAGGTCTTTTTCTTTTATAAAGAAGGAATTAATCCATGAAAAGGCAAATCCAGTATAGACTGTAAAGAAATTTGAAGTATAGATAGTACTTTAAGTGCCTCCTAAAATGAATGATGTTTCTTCTTCTATTTACAGGTATGAGAGTCTCCAGATCAGAGATGACTTGCTAGTCACCCCTTCCTTTTTCATGACAGTGTCAAGCAAGACTAATAAAATAACTGTCCTCATTTTCTTAAATGAATGAGTCTTCAGAATGCCTCCCAAAGTTTTATTTAGAGAAGACACTAGTAAATTCTCAAAGGTGGTATTTGAGTTAGAAACCATTAATCATCACTACCACATGAAGATGCTTGCATTTCCCTATATAGAATCTCTAGCAAATTTAAGGTACAGAATCAATTAACTCCAAATCAATGTTGCCTGATCTCCAACATCTCTCCTCAACAAATGTCTGAACTGGTGTTTTCAATGACAAAGGAAGCAATAAAGGTAAATGTGCACTGAAACATTGATGATGATAAAATAGTAATCTGATATGAAGCAAATCTTCCTTTATCATAATTGCAAATTTCAATTGGGCAATTTCAATAAATGTTGATTTTCACCATCCCCTTGAAAATGATGCAAAACCAAAGCTTCATAACTGAATTTGTTCTTTTGGGGTTTTCACAGAATCCTACTGTACAGAAAATAGTATTTGTTGTGTTTCTGATGGTCTACATTGCAACTATTGTAGGCAACATGCTGATTGTAGTGACCATCCTCTGTAGTCCTGCACTGCTGGGCTCCCCCATGTACTTCTTCTTGGCATTCTTATCCTTTCTGGAGTCTGTTTTCTCCTGTGTTATCACACCAAAAGTGATTGTGGATTCTTTACATAAGAGGAAAACCATCTCTTATACAGGATGCAAGATTCAACTTTTTGCTGAGCACTTCCTTGGTGGAGCAGAGATGGTTACCCTGACAGTCATGGCCTATGACCGCTATGTGGCCATTTGCAAGACCTTGCACTACTCTTCCATCATGAACTGGAGGCTCTGTGGCATTCTGGTGGGGGTGGCCTGGACAGGGGGTTTCTTGCATTCCATTATACTGGTCCTCTTCACTTACCAGCTGCCCTTTTGTGGCCCTAATGTCATCGATCATTTCTTATGTGACTTGTACCCATTACTGGAGCTGGCCTGCACTGACACTCACCTCATAGGTCTTTTCATGGTTGCTACTAGTGGATTTATGTGCATTATAATCTTCTGCTTATTGCTTGTTTCCTATGGTGTCATCTTATTCTCCCTAAGGACACACAGTGCTGAAGGACGGAGGAAAGCTCTGTCCACCTGTGGATCTCACATTGCTGTTGTGGTTTTGTTCTTTGTACCATGCATATTTATAAATGCACGGCCTCCTTTGTCTTCCCTTTTGACAAAGTGGTAGAAATGTTTTATACCATCATCACTCCCTTGCTCAATCCTTTGATTTATACATTTAGAAATAAGGAAGTGAAAAATGCTATAAGAAAAATGTGGAAGAGATTAGCATGAGTTTTTGATGAAAAATAAGACAGTAAATTTAAAAAATTTGTATAAAGAGCAAAGTAATCAGAATGATCCTAGACAAAATTTTATGAGATGCTCAGTACCTATTAAGAGGTAATACATGTCTATGGAAGAAAAGGTGGGTGTCTAGTCTGAGTTGGCAACTCAGACCCATATGTCAATTATATGCTTGAATACAACACATTTTATCATTTCCACTCCCATCCTCTTATTGTACCTTTAGGTAATGATATAATATTCAGTCAATAAATAAATACCAGAAGACATCTAACTCACATTTTTTTATTCTTACAAGTCTGCTTACCAGAATTTTGCAGAATCCTGGCTACAATATTTATTTTACATATGATTTTCTATATTGATTTTTGGCCTGGCCATGATGACACTCATTTCAATGAATTTATCTTAGGCATTGCAACTGTTGTGTGAACATAAGTTGGCTTGTGTCATTAATTTAGTTAGAAATGCCATGCCAATATAAAATGTGGGAATTAGTGCATTTGTATATCTGACATAAGTTAATGGTGAACTGGTTAATAACTTAATTGATTCAGGAATTTTATTTGCCACATCATAAATCAGATGAAAATGACCATTCTACTGCAAATCTTGCAATGTTCTCCCTCCCAGCTATGGTCTATCCTACCATGGATTGGCTCATTTTTGGACTGTGGGTTTTTCCTTATCTAATCCCCTGCTATTCTTCCTTTCTTGCTGTTGCTCAAAATGACATTTTTCCTTTTGACCCTGACTTCTCCTACCTCTCTCTAACCTTTCTACCTTCCTCACTATAATATTTTAAGTACACATACCCAATGCTGTTCTTTTGGATGGAGGTAAAGAAAGCAAACTAGAACCTGTTAGCACTCTCACCTTCTCCATTACTCAAAGTAGAAAAAGCTGGAGAGGAGCTACTCAGCAAGTTGGGCGACTGAGAGAATGAAGTGAGGTTCAGTATTGGAAAGTGAGATCTTGGAGATAATCAGATGTGGGAATCCATCTAGCAGATTCAGATACCAAGCCATGGGATACAGAGGTCTGACTTTCAGGAACTGGCAGTCATGAGAGACTCTTCCAGACTGCCCAGGAGCAAGTGCCCCTGTATGGGAGTGGTTTACCAACTGGTGATATGCTAGTTCCCAAAGCAAATGGCTTTCCTTACTCCACACCATCCTGTTCCTCACAGAAAATGCCTCTCCTGGTCTTGGCCCCCACTTGCTTATGCAACTATAAACAAAGCAGAGGTGAGCCACTCCATTTTGTTGGAGGTCATTTCTGATATGGCCCCATCTGTTATAACCCCTTGCAAGTGAAAAGAGGATTGACTCTTGTGTGTTTACTGATTAGATAAGTTTATTAGTAATTGATTTATTATTGGTATCACTGTTTCCAGGCAGTTAACCCTTCCTTCATCCCGGCTAGACATAGCTTAGAACCCCACAGTTGGTTCCTAAAAACAGCAACTGTTCCAGAACTGTTTAGAATGAACAAATTAAGATGCATGTCCATACCTTTCTCCTGGGAAGCATGTGCATGTGAATATATTATTAATAGGAACAGAAAGGAATTTTTTGTTGTGTGACAATAGGCCTGGGGAATTTGCTCTCTGTATATAGAGAAATAAAAACAGAAATCTATTCAGCTATATTCAATACATAGCCAGAGTGAAAATTCAGTGGAAAGAAAGCAACTCTTACAGTTGTTAAAATGTAAATGGATACCTGGTGACTTTAAATCTTGCAGACTTGATCAACCAGTCTGTGTGGGTCTCTCTGCTGCAGCACTGTGAAGTCTCACTGTGTGACTTGGCTCCAGACTGAGACCTAACGTGGCTGAGATAGGTGAAAAAATTTAGAATCCTGGGAAGAAACATTCTAATAAAAAATTTAGTAGGGTTTTCTAACTGATCAGGGGAGATTATTTCCCAACTTTCATTGTCTAAATCAAGACCCCACATTCCCCCTTAGTGGCATGATTTTTAATCCTGGGTAAGAAAGACAGGAAGCACCACACAGCACCAGGAATGCTCACCAGAGTGCTGCCCGCTCTTGGGGAGCGGAGCTAATTCCTAAGTAGATGGAGCTTTTGGAACAGCTTTTTGAAGGGCAGGCAGACGGTTGGGCAGGTGCCTTGCCAAGAACTGTAAAGAGTTAGGAAACACCATGGCAGAACCACCGGGTTTTTGGGAGCTCATTTCTAGCCCCTCCTACCTGCTCTGCTGCACTTAGGACTTAATTATTCTTAATTCTATGGGGCAAGAGAAAGGAGAATTTGAGATCTTGACTGAGATCTTCTACCTCCCTAAGTGTCCACTCCCTGAAAAGATGATTAAAATAAGCAAATGATTGAAAATCTTTGTAGGCTGATGGAGAACCAATGACCTTTCAAGTGTGAGGCAAATTTGATAACCCCTGCACTAGGGCATCTCCTTTTCTTCCTTTTTTTTAATCTTTTATTTTTTTACAGACTGCATTTTGATTCATTGTACACAAATGGGGTACATCATTTCATTTCTATGGTTGTACATGATGTAGATTCAAACCATTCATGTAATCATATATGTACATAGGTTAATGATGTCTGTCTCATTCCACCATTTTTCATACCCCCCTCTCATTTCATTCTACATCATCTAAAGTTCCCCCATTCTTCTCTCACTTCCCACACTCCCACCCCCATTATATATCATTCTCCACTTATCACGGAAAACATTCGGCCTTTGGTTTTTTGTGATTTGCTTATTTCACTTAACATGATATTTTCCAGTTTCATCCATTTATTTGCAAATGTCATAATATTATTCTTCTTTATGGCTGAATAATAATCCATTGTGTATATATACTATAATTTCTTTATCCATTCCTCTGCTGAAGGACATCTAGGTTGGTTCCATAATCTAGCTATTGTGAACTGAACTGCTATAAACATTGATGTGGCTGTGTTACTGCAGTATACTGATTTTAAGTCCTTTGAGTATAAATAGAGGAGTGGGATAACTGGATCAAAAGATGGGTCCATTCCAAGTTTTCTGAGGATTCTCCACACTGCTATCCAGAGTGGCTGCACCAATTTTCAACTCCACCAGCAATGTAAAAGTGTGTCTTTTTCCCCACATCCACGCCAACATCTATTATTTTTTGTGTTCTTGCTAATAGCCATTCTAATTGGAGTAAGATAGGATCAGACTTTCTCAACAAGACTCCCAAAGCACAAGATATCAAAGCAAGAATCAATAAATGGGATGGACTCAAACTAAAAAGCTTTTTCTCAGCAAAGGATACAATCAAGAATGTGGAGAGCCTACGGAGTGGGAGAAACTCTTTTCCACACACACTTCAGATAGAGCACTTTTCTCCAAAATTTATAAAGAACTTACAAAACTTTACACCAACAATACAAAGAACCCAATCAATAAATGGACCAAAAAACTGGACAGACACTTTACAGAAGAATACATACAGGTAATTAATAAATATTTGAAAAAGTGTTCAACATCTCTAGTAATTAGAGAAATGCAAATTTAAAGGGCATCTCCTTTACAATGAGCTGCAGTTCACAGCCTTCACCAGAGGGTTCCCCCCCCCCACTTTTCTCAAATAGATTGCCTTTAGCCAAAATTAAAGGAAAAAAAAAGTTCTTCAGTAAATAAAATATGTTCTAATTGTGCTTTTTAATGGATTAATCATTTGATTTTTAGGGATGATTTTAAAGTGCATAATGATCATCAGGACAGAAGCCAGCAACCTGAAATATATTTAAGAATTTTTTTCTTAACTTTTTAGACAAATTGAATCAAGGCCTTGAAGGGTGTTTGTTCATTGCTGTGGAGCCTCACTTATAACAAACTATAAAAAATTTTCTTTTTTTGACTGATGTATAAATGTGTGCACACAATGACTATGTTTACACAATTTCAAAATGTGCTTACATTTCATTGAGCATGCTCACATTTTAAAATTAAAATAAAAATGAATCCAAAGAACTTTAATTCATGTGAACTAATATGATTTAATTTATGTTGGGTAAATAAATAAAAATAAAAAGGCTTTGCATTTTTATAATTAGCAATTCACATTTTTCCATGTATTCAAATAAATAATAAAATTGCTAATTTCTACAAAATTTAGGATCCATATATCTTGTTTCTAAGAATTTTCTTCAACAGGAAAGAGATGATTAATATTAACATCTGCATTTGTTTGATATCTTGACTTTTGCAGTTAAGAATAAATGAATCTAATTTGAGGTAAACAATTATCTTGGCTTTTATAACAGGAGATACCTATTGATATACAAGGATGAAATGTTAAAAGAGCATCCAATGAAACATCATCTACTAAATATAAAAAACATCAGATTTTTACTCTTTACTGAAATATATTTAAACCTTAGATGGCTTTGTGATTTGGTTAATATAAAGAAGGTCTAAAATTCCTTTATTCTCTGTGTTCTCATTGAGAAACAAGATGCTAGGACTTATACTATCAGGTGTGATATATAGGGTCTTAAAAGTTTATTTTTCACCTGGTAAAATAAAAGACTATAACATGTCTAAGTAAATTAAAACAAAATTTGTACAAAATAATTTTAAAAGGTTTACATGAATTACATTGGCTAATTAACACAATCATCTAAGGTTATTTAAAGTTTTTTATTCTTTAAATTCTACTAAGTTTCTATCATAAAGGCTATTTACACATATAGATAAGATCTTTTCACAACCCCTATTAATTGGGTCTTCTAACTAAAGGATAGAAGAAAAAGGAAATATTAAAACAATAATTTCTCATCTAATAAAATAACTTATGCCTGTTGAATATTTATTATCTAAAAAACTTAATTTCAAAGAAATTATGATTTATACAACTTGGTTAAACCATAACTGTTATTTCAAAATAACACCTTATATTCCAAATTTCAGATTTCTCTTTAGAAGCCAAACTTGATGCATACAAATACATCAATGATTATATTTTAATTAACCATGGTAATGGGTACTAACTTATGATGTTAGTGGTATCCTCCTTTCCCAGATAAAGAAGTCTTTAAAATATAAGATTTGAAGGGACATTTTACTAAGCCAATGCTTTTCACACTAAAATTTTTTCAATAATGCTTTCTTACAAACATATAATAACATTAATTAAAAACTTAATTATGTCATTTAATATTTTAAAATTGAATAAATATGTTATATAATTTTTATGTTAACCTCTACATTAAGAAGTAAACTAAACTATATTTCTAGAGGACATTCTGGAGATACTGGCTCATTTAAAGATTAACAATATGGGATATGGAAGCATTTTGACACTATCCCCCAATGGGATGGAAGCTCTCATGGCTTGTCTGTTTCATGTTTCAGATGTGATATTGGATTATGTTACTTAATTTATGTTAATCCAGACAATCATATATGGAGGTTTTGTGAAATAATATTAAGATAAGAGGCTAAAGATGGTTTCAAAATTAAGATACCTTCCCTGAATTTTGTCAAGAAACCCACTTAGGGAAAATTAAGTACACATAAGTTATTTTTTGAGACTTTACCTTCCATAAACAAGTATTATTAGCATTTACTAAATAACCTTCTAAACTGCTTTCCATGCATAAGCTTAAAGATATATCTATTATATGTATATATATATATATATATATATAAAATATATTATTACTTTTAATTCTTAAAAGATTGCTTTAGATTGTACATAACTAATATTCTTTTACAACATGACTTTTACTGCCAGAGTTTTTGGCATATAGTTCATTTATCCAAACCCATACATTGGACATTTGGATTATTTTTCCTACTTTAAAAACAAGGTTATTAATGGTATTCATACAACTATACACATAAAGATTATCTTTACATAGATACCTTAAAATTCAATTGGTAGATCAATGACATAAATTCTAAGATTTTTAAATGATTTCTTAGATCACTGTCCTGAAAAAAGCTACCAATTCTATTACAGTAAGTTAATTTAAAATAATAAGGCCATTATGTATAGAACAAATAGGTCATGATAGTGATTGTCAATGTCTTTAATGACTTTATTTTACAACTTTGTAACTCAGCCTCCTATTTGAGATGAACTCAAATCACATATTTGGTAAAAACTAGCCCTTCTTTTATTATAATGCCCTTTCAACTCACCAACATTAACTTTAACAATAGGTAATTTTCATTAATTTTCCTGGCCAAATAGAAATATTTATTATGTCACTTCTTATGATTTAAATACTTGTACAATGCTAGGACATTGTCTATAATTTAAGGTTAATAATGCTCCAGTTTATATCAATCTTTTTCTGCAATTTTAAAAAATAGGGGGAAACAGAACCCTTTGTAGACCCACTTAATTTCAAAAACATTTTTAAAATTATGATATTAGGAGTCTTATACACATGTAGCAATAGAATGCACAAAATTTTACAATAAGGAGATCTTAAATCTCCAACCACAATATTTGTATGTTAGCTCTATTGAACTCTCAGGTAAGTGAAATGTATGGGAAATATGTTGGGCCCATTTCCCAGATCCACCTTTAATACACCCAGCAATGTGGACTGGAGAATCAATCCCAGTATTTACTGATGATATTCATATGATGGGAGGTTTTACAGATACATCATGCCCATCTATGTGACTGGATTTAAGTACACTGGTTGCAATGGAGACTTCTCTATATGCTGGTCCCATGACAGACTCTCTGGTTGTCTACAGGTAACCTTTGAGGAGAAGATAGCATAAGGAATACCTAGACAAGTTAATTATACTGGCCCTTGAAACTTAAGATTCTGTGTTCAAACAGTTATTAGAATGGGACTTTCCTTTAAAACGACAGTCAATTTTATGAAATATCCACCAATATCTTACTGCCTTACTTGTTCTGCAATAGAGTCTGGCACCTTCCATAAATGTTAAAAATATACAAATGTCTTGCAAATACTACCTAAAATTTCTAAAGGTGTTGGACATGTTTTTGGATTGATCTTCAACAATTGACAAAAGACAATATCAAAATATCTTCCTCTAGAAGATTCAAAGCTAGCAAGTCCTATTGCGGCAACATTGCCACTAAATATGTTTCACTTTCACTTCTTTCAAAGAATTTACAAGCAACCATGTTTAATCTAAATTTTTAATACAGTGGGAGATCTAAGAATTTAGGCAAATAATGGAGTTATTTAAAACTAATTTTCAGAACACATTATAAGATTAGATATAGAATCATTCTGATTTTTGAAACTCCATGAAATTTGGACTGTTCCGTTATTTGGATATTACATTGCACTGCTGGTAACCATGTAATAAAGACAAAATTTGAATCCAACAAACTGATTGATATTGCACTAGAAAGATTAATAATAATTCACATATATATTCTAACAGATATTCCTTATATGATGATAATTTGGGTCCTGTATATTTTAATGTATTCTTTTTGGCTTCTATCTGTTCTCACCTTCATTATATCTAGGGGTATAATTCCTTCTGCTAATATGCTATGGCCCCTGAAAGATAAGTATTAATAAAATGATTGAGATCAAATTATATGCTTTAATAGGTGTTATTACAAATATCAGTGATGAGATTTTTGCTCTCCAATTTAAACAAAGGCTTACATACCATAATGACTGTAAGCATGTCTGTATTGCAACTAAATATTATACTTCCCAATGGGACTGAGGTGATCAAGAATCATCTAATGAACATTTGACAATAATAATAACCTGGATCTTATTAAATTGCATCACCACATCCAGCATATTCAAAAAGCAAAATTTATCTCAGGGACTCTGCATCTCTAGCTGATCAAATATTTCCTTAATTGAATGGTGCATTATTGGAACGATATGTTTGCTACTAATTCTTTTTTGTATCATGATAGTAGTTTTTCATACCCTCAGAATCACACTCTGGGACCTCAAAGCAGGTTTCAGAACCAAGATCTAGAACCTCAAAATAACTGCCCATCACTTTCCTCTTAAAAAATATTAAAGGAGGAATATGTGGGGAGCAATCCATGCCTAGCAGAATCAGATTTGACTGATCCATGGGATACAGAGAGGTCTGACTCCCAGGAACTGAGAGACTCTTCCAGACTGCTAGGGAGTAGGTGGCCCTGTATGGGAGTGGTTTACTGTCTGAGGGTATGCTAGTTTCCTAAGCAAATGGTTTCCTTAACTCCACCCCATTCTGTTCCTTCACAGAAGAAGCCTCTCCCAGTATTGGCCCCCTTTATCTATGCAACTATAAATAAAGGAAATGTGGGCTACTTCATGTTGTTGGTCATTTCTGGTATGGCCCAATCCATTGCACCCCCTTCCAATTGAAAAAGAATATTGGCTCTTGTGTGTCTGTTGATTAGATAAGTTTATCAGTAATTAATTGATTTGTCACTGGCACCACTGTCCTCTGGAAGTTAACCCTTCCCTTATTCATGCTGGATGTGACTTGAGCCCCCCACAATAGGAGGTTCTGTTCATCTCAGCAAAGGGAGAAAGTGCGCATTAGCAACAATCTTGTGCTGGCAGATCTGGAGCCAGGCAGGGGACAGTGGTGACAAAAAGGGGAAGGAAAAGAGATAAAGAACAATATTGGTACAGAAACATTTACAGAACAGAAAATAAGTCTGAACTTAGCTGATCCAAGAGCTGCATAGAAAGCTAGTGTGTGAAAAGTGCCCTGAATTTCAGCACTTACAAATGAAGAGCTTCTGTGGGGAGCCATCTTGTAGGGTCAGGCCTGAGCTTGCTGCTTTGGAAACATAAAGTCCTTGCATCTTCATTTTCCCTGGAGATTACAGGAAATATTGCTGTGCTGTCCAGTCAGCATCTACCTTGTGGCACAGTATGGCCCTGGTCCAATGCCAATGAAGTAAACTGCTGTGATTTGGATATGAGGTGTCCACATCCAAAGCCCCTGTATTGATGCAGGAATGAGAAATGATTGGATCGTGAGAGCTGAAACAATCAGTAGATCCTAGTGTTAATGACTGGGTGGTAAGCATATGCAAATGGGGTAGGTCTGTAGGAATTGGGACACTGGGAGTGTTCAGTGGAAGGTGCATCTGCCCTGGGGTCCTTCCCTGCTGCTCTCTGCTTCCTTGCTGCCACAGGGGGAGCACCTTTCCTTTTCTAGTCCCTCACCCCATGATGTGCTGCCTCACTTGGGCCCAGAGCAATATCATTGGCCATCTATGGATTGAGACTTCTGGACCTGCACTACTGGCCTGCACTGACACCCACATCTTTGGACTTTCTGTGGTTGCCAACAGTGGATCTGTCTGATAATTTTCTCTTGTTGATTGTCTCCTATGGTGTCATTTTTTTTCTCTTTAAGAACCATCGGTTCTGAAGGGTGAAGGAAAGCTCTGTCCACCTGTGGATCTCACATTGCTGTTGTGGTTTTGTTCTTTATCCCATGCATATTTACATATGCAAGATCTCCTTCTGTCTTCCCCTTTGTAAAGAAGGTGATCATATTTTATACTACCTTAACTCCCTTCCTCAATTCTTTGATTTATACTTTGAGGAAAAAGGAAGTGAAAAATGTCTTAAGGAAGCTGTGGAAGAGATTGGTGGTGGTTTCCAATGAAAAAAATAAAATATTAGGCTTTACAATAAAAAGCGTAAAAAGTAAAGAAATAAAAAATGATAGTAAACCAAAATATTATGGGCTGCTCACTTTCTTTGAAGTCAAATGCCAATTGTATAAAAATTGCAGTTTTCTTGGGGTGAAAGATGATTCTTTCACTTTCACATCAGTCATCTACTCTGAGTTGGCAATTCAATATCCTGATATGTGAATTAAAGAGAAATACATTTTATTCTTATGTGAATTTAGTAATCAATAAGAAATGTAGATAGAAAAACTTCCTGTCAAACTGTTGGTCATTGATGTCAGTCACCATTTAAAAAATATGAGTGTTAACAAAATTCCCAAAGCCTTCAGGATACAAATATACTCTATTTAAAGTGAAAACCTCTAAAAATATGTATTATTATAACTTTATACAGAACTGGTGATCAAACCCAGGACCTTGTGAACCCTAGTCAAGCAGTCTACTGGAGTCTACTGGAACCAGAGGGTAAAAGATTGTTTGAAAATATTACATTTTAATTTTCTCAATGACTTTAATTTTTGTGAGTCTTTGCACCCAGTGAAAATAGTTGTATGAGAACAATTTTTAATAAAGTGATAATTCAAATATAGACACATCTTACATGTCATTCCCACAGTTAAATTTGGCTAATCTCAGGTTGTCATTTAGCTTCTGGGCTAAATATGCTTAGAGAAAAATATGTCAGTTTTCCCTAGCTCACTAACAGTAATAAAATGCCTATTGTGTGCTGTGAACAAAAGTCTAAATCTTCTATTTATTTCCTTAATCTTTCATGTTATGTCCAAAGGAGGAGGGTACAATGTTGGTTTTCTTTCTCAGATCAAATATGGCAAAAAGTCAGTAAGATTAATTGGTTTATCTTTGAAAAACTCGCAGGGATTTATATTAGGGTCTAAACATCATCAGGACAAGATGAACACATTGTAGCTGACAAGGAATTGTTTAGCAAACATGTAGTCATGCTAGTGGGATTTTCCTGTTCTGGAATTTTTTTCTGACCACTCTCTGCTAAACTCTATCCACCAAGTTAGTTTGAAGGACACAAAGCAAAACAACATCAACTTGCCTTATAAGATATGGTAAAATCAAATGAATGTAAAATTTTGATGCAATAATGAAGAAGGATATACTTAGAACATTGTATGATTCAATCTATACACACACATGCACGCACATTTAACAGTGGAAATTTATCAGCAAGACCATTATTTGACTGGGGTAATTAGTAACATTTACTGAGGCAATGCTATTTTCACTTATTGCTATAATCTTTACTTACTGTTGCTTATTGTCATTAGTTAAAAATGGAAAGTGGAGACTTTAGCAAAGTATCACAGCAAAAGAAGGGTTATTAGATCCTATGAGGTAAGGAACATTTGGAGAATGAGACTTTCCAGGTGTGTTTATGAGGACCAGAATGTGTTGGTAGTAACTGAAGCATGGATGAGTAGAAGTTCTGGGAGGCAGGTGGAAAGCAAGATGGAAGCATGAGGTTAAAGACTCAGAAGACCATGGCGACTATCTCAACAACCAGAGTAATCATTCCATTATATTTATAGATCATAATATTTTTAAAGTGATTACTTCCTCTTTCTTTTTTTTTTTTATTTTTGGTAACAGGGATTGAACTCAGTGGCACTCAAACACTGTCTTATAGTCTGTCTTATTTTGTATTTTATTAAGTGACAGGGCCTCACTGAGTTGCTTAGCACCTCGATTTCTCTGAGTCTGGCTTTGAAATTGTGATCTTCCTGCTTCATGCCACACTTACAGGAGTGTGCCACCATGCCTGGCCCTACTTTCCTTCTAATGTGATAGGAGGAAAGAAGAAAGAGAATGGAAAAGTGAAAAGAAGAGTGAATGGTGCCCACAAAAACATATCCCAATTTCATATGTTGGTTTTTATGACCTCGAACTAGTAGGAAAATTTATTTTTCAAAGTTTTTCTACTGTGACTGAAATTTAGCTAACAAGTTATTTATATTGATCTTCAGTTTGTTTCAGAAAGAATTTTCTTTCTCACTTCCATTTATCTTTAATTTTATTTCTGAAATCTCAAATGTCCTTGCTCTTTTGATTTTCATATCTCAGGATCACCAATTTTTTAGAATCCAAAGACCTATTTTATTCTTATTTCCTCTCACTCTGAGCCCTATGTATTAAAGAAGGTATGTATTTTACTAATTTAATTTTTAAATTTATTAAAGTCTTTGAGACTTGTCATAACTAGATACTTATTCACCATAAGAAAAACTGTGTGATCCATAGTGCTTATATAATTTCAACTACTCAGCAAAGCAACTTCATGTTTTAAAACATTTATACAGCTATAGTATATGTAAGTAAGTAAATGGAATTAATATTTTTGAACAATGAAAGCAGCCTCATAGAAAGTCAATACTAAATATCATCATGAAAGCAAGCATTTCATTTGCTCATTGCACACAGCCAAATCATCTGTATGTTTTGCTGATATGGATCAGCAATCCTAAAATGGCAGAAATTTTATTATTTCTTTTTCACACATGAATCTCAAGAGACTTGTAAACTGACCACTATTGAGTGGTGGGTTGGGCTTGAGACTAAGTTCTGAGGACTCACACTATGCACTGATCTCGAACAAGGGTCAAACTCTGGATTTATTTGCAAGAACCAGAATTAGAATGTGAATCTCTTTCATTATACTTAATTGACTTAATTTTACATTTTTCATTGTACAGTCCATCCTCCCTTATGTTAGCCCTGTTTGAAGAACTGGGAAATGGACAATGTCAAAGGACTTCACACTTCAGGAGTGTGAAGTGTTTATGAGTAATTATGACCAATTTCAATGTAAGACACATTTAGAAGGTGCATAGTTCTATATTTGTGCTATAAAATTCCAGTTTATCTAACATAAAGCTGAAAGGAATCATTGCTCACATTTTCTTTGTACTTTAGTCATCAGATTTGTGTCTATAACCATTATTTAAAAATCTTTGAGAAAATCATTAGAAGTCAGTAAAATAGGCAGCTAGATAAATAATGCAGGACCGTGAGTAATTAGCATGAAGTAAATTGTACCAAGCAACTTCAGAGACATCACTTCAACATGAAAATGCTCCACAGAAAACAATAAAAGAAAACTTCACTACCTGATATGTAGTCTTTAAACAACCTGACTATATAAACAGTCTACCTGTGACTGGCTTCATCTGTGACTGACTATAGATGAGGTACTTATTTTAGAGATAATTTTGATGAATTAATATTCTAGTACTTCTCTCACAAACAAGTTTTTATGAAGATTGATAAGTCAACTTTCAACTTTATATGGATATTAGCCTAGATCTGAACAGTAGCCTTGTTAAGAAAATGTGTGAATCCAAATGGAGGTCTAGATCTCTTTTATCAACACAAGGACTAAAGCTTTGCTTTAAAAGTTTTGCTATAAGCTGAATGAAGTAATAGGGTATTCAGAACCCAGAAAAATTGCCCAGGAGGCCACATGTTTTAGATACCTTATAGTCACTGTGACCAAGAACAACTTTGAGGATGAATGTAGAGAACGTTCCTCAAGCTTATCTGACAGCAGTCACTGACACCATGGTCTAAATAAGCCAAACAGTCTGGATGAAGAAACTGAGGAAATGGTAAAGACTCACCAAGGACTGAAGGCCTTTTGCAGTTGCTGAGGTTGAGTTACAAACTGAGGGAAGGCCTCACTCATCAAGCATCCCAGCAAGCTGTGATGTGAGATCCCCTGTACTGCCTTTGTCTCAGACTTGTTGCTGGGCAGAATCACTTAGGCATACTTGGTTTGTTTACATTAGTTCAATGTGTAGCTTACCTATAGGTTGGTTCTGTTATGTTTTAACAAGCGTGTTAACCTGAGTGGATAATATGCCTATATATGTCTTCTACAATCCTAAGTAAAATTAGATCTGTGCCTTCCGAGCATGGTCTTTGATGTCTGAACTGGGGTAGACATCGTTGTCACTCCCTCTCAGCAGACCCCCTCCTCCAAACATCTACAGATGAAAAGTTTATTCTAGTTCACTCTTTCAGAGGTTCTGTCTTTAAGTCTGAGATGAGGCACAATATCATGATGGAAGAGCGTGGATGAGGAAAGCAGCTCATGACATGACAACCAAGAAGTAAAGATAGAGAGAACTCTACACAACAGGGACAAAGTAGAAACCCCAAAGTAATAATTCCAGTGACCTACTTCCTCTAATCACACCCTACCTGCCTATAGTTACTACCAGGTTAATTGATCAATGAACTAATTCACTGATTAGCTTCCATCTCTCATGATATGATCAATTTATCTCTGAAAGTTCTTGGATTCTCTCCCACATGAATTTTTGGGAACAGCTCATATCTAAAACATAACACCATATCTCTGGAAACATAGTAGTAGTTCTGTGATTTAACAATGATGAAGATGGAATTCTGATCAGTGGGAACATGTAGATTGTTGGATAAATTCTGGAAGGAAACATTGCTAGCTCTTTTTTCTGTACCTCACTTCTCCTTGGCTATGTCTCCCTCCATCTCCTTTTTTCTAATTCTTGATTTAAATTTATGGGAAAAAATCACCCCATTGTTTTCAAATTGTGCAAAATAATATGAGTTGTTGTATTAACTCTACTACTTCATAGTCACAATATTGTTTACATGTTATGTCACAATTTCTCCTACAGTAACAAGTAGCAAATAATAAAGGATTAAACAAAGCAAGACAGGGAATATCAAGAAGATGCTAAGAATGTTATTTAGTGAGAACCAGGGTTGCAGAAAGTACAGATAGAGTCTAATTGCTGAATAAGATTTTTAAAATATCATCCTAACATGGAATGTGATTTATGTCAGGTGATTCTTCTGTGTCAGGAAACACAGGTTAAATTTCAATTAGCATAAAATAACATTCAAGTTTATAAACTATGAAAATTGTGGTTCATGGATCTCAATTTTCTCATGAATTAATTGAATTCTGGATTTCTGTAAAGTGTGAATAGCCTAATAATAGATAGGAATCAGTTTTTAAATACTGAAAAATAGCAAAATATAGCTGAGGATTCTTCTGCAGGGCCTTGAGGAGGTATGTCCAAGTTTTCTCACAAAATTATTTTAAATACTATGATTCTTTCCATTAATTATGTCTGCCATATCTTCTCCCCCAAAAAATAAAAAATAAAAAGGAAAATGTTCCTTCAATCTTATCTCTAAATTTCTTTCTGTTTTTAAAATCATTGGGTTACAAGAGCAGTTTCTGAGAGGAAAAGTAATGTTTTAAATAATGTACACCTCTTCACATGTATTATAGGAAATATTCCTTTTTAATAAGTACCCCTTGCTATTTCCATCTTAGAACAGTACATGGTTCACATGTGGGCTGATGGATGGATAACTAATCACAGGATTCTCTTTCCATATTTTCAAGAAGTACAAGCATTTGGCCTGAATTCTGCAAGAGGAAGTATATTATGTGTCCAAATACCCAGTGCTCTATTCCTGAATATGTTAGGAAATCAGAATCTCCAGATAGAAATCCAAGAGCAGTAGGAGAAGAAAACAGAAAAAAAAAAAAATACAAAAAAAAAAAAACACATAACAAAAAACCCTGTAATTACTTGGAACAAAAGTTTTGCATATACTTGAACAAGTGAAAAACCACACAGAATTGTGTCTTGGCACATCATGCTTATAGAAAATTTCCAATCCCTGTGGAGAACCAAGCAGTAATTCAACAGGTGGATGACCTATGTTGCAAGACTCTTAAAGTCCAGATGGAATTCCAGGAGGAAACTTTTGCTTCTCTCTTTTTCTTCGTTTCGGAGACCTTGGTGAATGTAGCTCTTGAGTAGCAGTGAGGACATTTGCTATCATGACTGTCAGAGAGACTCTTCCTCTGTCTCTTAGGTGCAGAGCAAAAATTGGGTATAGACATCATAGTTTGAGGCCCACAGAGGAACCATTTATCATGGAGGACGGGAGATTGGACATCAGCAAAATATTCAAGCAACTGACACATGGTAAGATTTAGAGTTTAACTTTTTGGATTTTCATGGATGATTATAAATTGTGATGCAGTGCCTAAAAGAGGATTGTGTGGGTGTGCCATGTTCAGTGCACAGGATGCCTCTGTTAGCAACTCTGCACTTGGCATAACTGCATGACATTTACAAACACTGAGTTCTCATATTTAATGAGGTTTAAAACATTAGCAAGGGTGAGGAATGTGAAATTGAATAAAAATGATACATGTTAAGAACACAGTATAGAGTTGATTCAGAATAAGTGTCCAATGAGCAGCAGGTCTTGGAATGCATTGTTTTTGGCTTGGTGCAGTAATGACATTAAATCTAATGAAATAAGATTCATGTTCAACTTTTCATCATAGAGGTAAACTTAAACACTCAAAAAACATCAAATTCATGTCTTTTTTCTGTGTGTATAAAAAGAAGAATTTACAATTCATTCAGTATTCCAAAAAATAAATATGGAATATTATTCCAAATATGTAGATCTTTACTCATACTTCTTAATTAATTTTACCATTGTTTGAATAGATACATGATGATTGTATATGTATTTGGGAACAGTTTGATCAGATCAAAGTAATTGCTATTGTCTGTCACCTGAAACATTTATCTTTTCTTTGACTTGGAGAATTAAAAATCACCTCTACCAGCTTTTTAGAAACATACAATGAATTGGTTTCAACCCTGGTGACTGGACTGTGCTATAGTATTATTCTCCCTGTCTAGCAGCACCACGCTCCCAATTAACCATGCCCTTACTATCTTCCCACTCCAATTCTCCCAGTCTTTTAAGAACCATAATTTTACACTGTGTCATTGAGACCTATTTATTTAGCAGCTACATAAAGTGAGAGCAAATGGTATCTTTCTGTAAGACTTATTTCAAGTGCATATTGTTATGCTCACTCTATGACAGTATGTTTTTCTAATAGTATTCTCATTCATTATTTGCAGGCAAAATGTTCCCCCCACTCTGGTATTTTAGATTAAAGTGATCTTTTCAGATGCTTTAGAAAGAATAATGACATATTAACATGATAAACACCTAAGTCTCATGATCCAAGATGGCAGACTAGAGGGTGACTGCATCTCCTGTCGCTCCAGAACCCAGGATTCAAGAAGGGGAGGCACTGAGAGACTCAGATGGGGTGAGTCTTCCCCACCAGGTGAAGCTCGGCCTGGGTGGCAGGCCCAGACAAGGGCGGCTTCTCAGAGCAGGGCAGGGAAGCTAGAGTCTTCCCTAGGTTCCCCTGCTCCCTCCGGTGGCAGGATCCTTCCACACAGCCAGCTTCTCAGAGCAGGCCCCCCAGTGAGAGCCTTTCTGCACAGAACCAGCTCCAAGTCCCGGAGCCAGCAGCGAGCTCTGACCCGCAGGCAGCTTCAGGGACCAGGACAGGGGCAGTCAAGGACTTCCCTAAGCAGCTCTGTTCCCTCCGAAGGCAGGCTACTTTCACAGCCATCTTCTCAGAACAGACCACCCAGTGAGAGCCTTTCCACACAGAGCCATCTCCAAGACCTGGAAACAGTAGCAGGCTAGGGGCAGCTTTCTTTGGAAGCACTGCATTTTCAAGTTTCTCCAAGACTTCAGACTACTGAAGGCTGGGAGGTGAAACACTGGAAATCCACAGGGACACTATAAGCCAATAGAGGAAATCTGCAATATCTCAGAGTCCCACTGACATCTGATCAATATGAGAAAACAAGGGAAAAAAATGTCCCAAACAAACCTAGATACTATATCAATAAAACCCAATGACAGCACAGTAGAAGAAATGTCAGAAAGGGAGTTCAGAATGTACATAATTAAAATAATCAGGAAAGCAAACGAGGAGAGGAAAGAGCAAATGCAGGCATTGAAGGAGGAGATGAAAGAGCAAATGCAGGCATTAAATGATCGCACCAATTAACAGTTAAAAGACCAAACACAGGAAGCAAAAGATCATTTCAATAAAGAGTTAGTGATACTGAGAAAAAAACAAACTGAAATCCTTGAAATAAAGAAAACAATAAACCAAGTGAAAAACTCCATAGAAAGCATAACCAATAGGATAGAACACCTGGAAGACAGAACCTCAGACATTGAAGAGAAAATATTTAATCTTAAAAACAAAGTTGACCAAACAGAGAAAATGGTAAGAAATCATGAACAGAATCTACAATAATTATGGGATATCAAGAAAAGGCCAAATTTAAGAATTATTGGGATTGAGGAAGGTTTAGAAAAACAAACCAAAGGAATGAACATCTATTCAATGAAATAATATCAGAAAATTTCCCAAATCTGAAGAACGAAATGGAAAATCAAGTACAAGAGGCTCATAGGACACCAAATATACAAAATTACAACAGACCCACACCAAGGTACATTATTATGAAAATACCTAACATACAAAATAAAGACAGAATTTTAAAGGCCATGAGAGAAAAGATTCAAATTACATTCAGGGGGAAAACAATAAGAATATCAGCAGATTTTTCAATCCAGACCCTAAAAGCTAGAACAACCTGCGGATGCCAACCAAGATTTGTATAACCAGCAAAACTTACTTTCATATTTGATGATGAAATAAGATCCTTCCATGATAAAAAAAAAGCTAAAGGAATTTACAAAAAGAAAGTCGGCATTACAGAACATTCTCAACAAAATATTCCATGAGGAAGAGATGAAAAACAATGATGCAAATTAGCAATGGGAGGAACTAGCCTAAAGGAATAGCCAAATAAAGGAGAAACCAAATCATGTCAAAAAACAAAAATGAGTCAAATGACTGGGAATACAAATCATATCACAATAATAACCCTGAATGTTACTGGCCTGAACTCATCAATCAAAAGACATAGACTGGCAGATTGGATTAAAAAGAAAAATCCTACAATTTGCTGCCTGCAAAAGACTCATCTCATAGAAAGAAACACCCATAGACTAAAGGTGAATGGATGGGAAAAAACATACCATGCATACGCACACAGCAAAAACACTCTAGTATCCATCCTCATTTCCGATAATGTGGACATCAAGCCAAAACTAGTCAGAAGGGATAAAGAAGGACATTACATGCTGCTTAAGGGAAGCATAAATCAGCAAGACAAAACAATCATAAATATCTATTCCCCGAACATTGGCTCATCCATGTACGTCAAACAAATCCTTCTTAATTCCAGAAATCAAATAGACCACAACACAATAATACTAGGTGATTTTAACACACCTCTTTCACCACTGGATAGATCCTCCAGACAAAAATTGAATAAAGAAATCATAGATCTCAATAACATAATCAACAATTTAGACTTAACAGACATATATAGAATATACCATCCAACAAAGAACGAATACACTTTCTTCTCAGCAGCACATGGATCCTTCTCTAAAATAGACCATATTTTATGCCACAAAGCTACTGTTTGCAAATACAGGAAGATAGAGATACTACCTTGTACTCTATCAGATCATAATGGATTGAAATTAGAAATAAATGACAGAATAAAAAACAGAAACTTCTCCAATACCTGGAGATTAAATAATACACTACTATATGATGAATGGATAACAGAAGACATCAGGAGGGAAATAAAAAAAATTCATAGAAGTAAACGAGAACAAAGACACATCATATCAAAATCTCTGGGAAACTATGAAAGCAGTACTTAGAGGAAGATTTATTTCATGGGGCACATTCAACAAAAGAAGTAGAAATCAACAAATAAATGACTTAACACTACAGCTCAAATCCCTAGAAAAAGAAGAGCAGACCAACACCAAAAGTAGTAGAAGACAGGAAATAGTTACAATCAGAGCCGAAATCAACGAAATTAAAACAAAAGAAACAATCGGAAAAGTTAACAAAATAAAGAGTTGGTTCTTTGAAAAAATAAATAAAATTGATAAACCCTTAGCCACACTAACAAAGAGAAAGAGGGAGAAAGGTCAAATTACTAAAATTCGGAATGAACAAGGAAATATCACAACAGACTCGAGTGAAATACAAAACATAATTAGAAGCTATTTTGAAAATCTATCTCCAAAAAACAGAAAACCTCGAAGACATCAACAAGTTTCTAGAGACATATGAATTACCTAAACTGAACCAGGATGATATACACAACTTAAATAAATCAATTGCAAGCAATGAAATAGAAGAGGTCATCAAAAACCTACCAACAAAGAAAAGTCCGGAACCAGATGGGTTCTCAGCTGAGTACTAAAAAACCTTTAAAGAAGAGCTCATTCCAATACTCCTCAAAGTATTCCATGAAATAGAAGAGGAGGGAACCCTCCCAAACTCATTCTATGAAGCTAATATCACCCTGATACCTAAACCAGACAGAGACACATCAAGGAAAGAAAATTTCAGACCAATATCCTTAATAAACATCGACGCAAAAATTCTCAAAAAATTTTTAGCAAATTGTATACAAAAATATATTAAAAAGATAGTGCACCACAATCAAGTGGGTTTTATCCCAGGGATGCAAGGTTGGTTCAACATCTGGAAGTAAATAAATGTCATTCACCATATCAACAGATTTAAAGTTAAGAATCACATGATTATTTCACTAGATGCAGAAAAAGCATTCGATAAAATACAGCATCCCTTCATGCTCAAAGCACTAGAAAAAATTGGGGTAGTGGGAACATTCCTTAACATTATAAAGGCCATCTATGCTAAGCCCATGGCCAATATCATTCTAAATGGTGAAAATCTGAAAGCATTCCCCCTAAAAACTGGAACAAGGCAGGAATGCCCTCTTTCACCACTTCTATTCAACATCGTCCTTGAGACTCTAGCCAGAGCACTTAGACAAGCCAAAGAAATTAAAGGGATACAAATAGGAAAAGAAGAATTCAAACTATCCCTGTTCGCTGATGACATGATTATATATTTAGAGGAACCTGAAAATTCCACCAGAAAACTTTTAGAACTCATAAATGAATTCAGTAAAGTAGCAGGTTACAAGATCAATGCTCATAAATCGAATGCATTTTTATACATAAGTGATGAATCTTCAGAAAGAGAAGTTAGGAAAACTACCCCATTCACAATAGCATCAAAAAAAAATAAAATACTTAGGAATCAATTTCACAAAAGAGATGAAAGACCTCTACAATGAGAACTACAGAACACTAAAGAAAGAAATTAAAGAAAACCTTAGAAGATGGAAAGATCTCCCATGTTCTTGGATAGGAAGAATTAATATTGTCAAAATGGCCATACTACCAAACATGCTATACAGATTCAATGCAATTGCAATTAAAATCACAATGATTTACCTTACAAAAGTAGAGCAAGCAACCATGAAATTCATCAGGAAGAATAAAAAACCCAGAATAGCTAAAGCAATTCTCAGTAGAAAGAGCGAAGCAGTGGGTATCGCAATGCCAGATCTTCAACTCTACTACAAAGCAATAGTAACAAAAACGGCATGGTATTGGTACCAAAATAGACAGGTAGATCAATGGTACACAATAGAGGACATGGACACAAACCCAAATAAATACAATTTTCTCATACTAGACAAAGGTTCCAAAAATATGCAATGGAGAAAAGATAGCCTCTTCAACAAATGGTGCTGGTAAAACTGGAAAATCATATGCAACAGAATGAAATTAACCCCTATCTCTCACCCTGCACAAAACTCAACTCAAAATGGATCAAGGACCTCAGAATCAGACCAGAGACCCTGCGTCTTATAGAAGAAAATGTAGGTACAAATCTTCAACTTGTTGGCTTAGGATCAGACTTCCTTAACAGGACTCCCATAGCACAAGAAATAAAAACAAGAATCAACAACTGGAATAGATTCAAACTAAAAAGTTTTCATTCAGCATAAGAAACTATCAGTAATGTGAAGAGAGAGCCTACAGAGTGGGAGAATATCTTTGCCACTCATACTTCAGGTAGAGTGCTAATTTCCAGAATTTATAAAGAACTCAAAAAACTCTACACCAGGAATACAAATAATCCAATCAACAAATGGGCTAAGGAAGTGAACAGACACTTCACAGAAGAAGATCTACAAGCAATCAACAGATATATGAAAAAATGTTCAACCTCTCTAGTAATAAGAGAAATGCAAATCAAAACTACCCTAAGATTCCATCTCACCCCAGTTAGAATGGTGATTATCAAGAACACAAGCAACATTAAGTGTTGGCGAGACTGTGGGGAAAAAGGTACACTCATACATTGCTGGTGGGGTTGCAAATTAGTGCAGCCACTCTGGAAAACAGTATGGAGATTCCTCAGAAAACTTGGAATGGAACCACCATTTGACCCTGCTATCCCAGTCCTTGGTCTATACCCAAAGGACTTAAAATCAGCATATTACAGAGATACAGCCACATCAATGTTCATTGCTGCTCAATTCACCATAGCCAGATTGTGGAACCAACCTAGATGCCCTTCAGTTGATGAACGGATAAAGAAACTGTGGCATATATATACAATGGAATATTACTCCACAATGAAGAATGATAAAATTATGGCATTTGCAGGCAAATGGATGACATTGGAGAATATCATGCTAAGTGAGATAAGCCAATCTCAAAAAACTAAAGGACGAATGATCTTGCTGATAAGCGGATAAGGACATATAATGGGGGGTGGGAGGGGTTAGCGTTAGGGTTAGGGTTAGGTTTAGCGTTAGGGATAAGGAGGGTGGTAAGAATGGAGGAAAGAAGGACTGTATAGAGGTAAAAGAGGGGTGGGAGGGGTGGGGGGGAAGGCAAAAAAACAATGAATCAAACATCATTGCCCTATGTATATTTATGATTACACAAATGGTATGCCTTGACTCCATGTACAAATAGAGAAACAACATTTATCCCATTTGTATACAATAATAATAATAATAAAAGAATAACCTTTGAACAAAATGGAAATGATTATTTTAAGGTAAGTGAATAAATAAATATTAATTTACAGAAGTACATATTAGTGAATTGTAAAGATTTTAAATTGTTTCTGCTTATTCTAAATGGGAGTCATGAAACTCAGTTTATTTTTTTATTCTCATATAAAACCCATTATTCTGTGATTTTTCTCTCTATACACACACACACACACACACACACACACACACACACACGGTGGAATGATTCCAAATTAATTTTCTATGTTGTTATGTGAATACATCATAATGAATCCTACCATCATGTACATCTATAAGAATTGGGTACTCATTAGTATAAGACATATTCCATGATTTTACAGTTCTATCAAAATAAATTCTACTTTCCTGTATCAGTACTAATAAAATTATATATATACACACACAGGTATATGTACCTATACATATATAGGTACATATATATGTGGAAAAGTTTATGTGGCCATACATATATGCTATTTCACCAATAGAGTTTGGTTATACCCACAGGTGAGGACACATCATTCTCTGAAGCAGTGTCTCTGTGGATTGCGATGTCAAGGGTTCAATTAATTATCTGGATGATTCCTGGAGTAGCTTTCTGCAAGCAAGGAGTCTGGCCTCTTTAAGTGAGCACATAATAAGTGCAATTGGTAAAGGCCCATCATCATAAGCAGCATTTCCATACTTTCAAATTTGACCCTCATAATAACCCTGGGAGATGAGCAGGTAAGTTATAAATGAACAACTCTGCCCGACAAGAAAGTTTTATTAATTTGACACATTTATCTTGCATTGTACCTGATCAGAGTGGGTCATGTTGTAATAAGCACTGCCAAATTATTAACCAAGCCTCTAGACTGTGGCTGGCAGCTAACATTCTCTTCTTTACCTGGGTGGTTGTTGCTGGTTTGCATGTTTAGCAGATTGGCCATACATTCTCATTCCTCATCATTTGTTGGATTAACTTCATCAAGATGCCTCATTCAGACTTGAACAAAGAATCAGAGGTTTCAAGATGTATGAGTTTTGAGAGTAATTCTGGAAAGCTCAGCCTGCAGTAAAGTCCTTGCTGAAAAGAAAAATCCTCATTCTTTTCCTGTTGATCCAGGTGAAAGGACTTTGGGGGGTGGGAAGAGAGGTTTTGTGTGACATCTCATGTCAAACATCTATTTTTTTCTTAAACATAAGGTTGTGAGCTCGGGTTTCCCATTAGTAATATTGGGATGATAATGTTTAACAAAGACTGGCTCCTATAGAGTGAGCCCTAAGCCATGGCTGGCTTTGAATGCATCACTTAAGGATCATGGGGACACTCAGGAGTAGGCATCATTATTTGCATGAACTTCTATTCTTATTTTAAATGATGAATTATTAAAAAACTCAATAAAACCTAAACTTTCTCTGTGGTTATTATAGAGGTGGATGCTTACCCATGATGTCTTTTTTTTTTTTTTTTTTTAAAGAATGAATTAATTCATTGTAAGGCCAATTCACTTCAGATTTTTGAAGAAAATTTGGAAGTGTAGTCATTATTTTTGCAACCCTCTAAAAGTGCATGTTTTTCTTCTTTTTATAGATGAGACTGTTTCCAGATAGTGGGTGATCTGTCATTAAACACTATCGTATGACCAGAACAAACATAGTTGATAAACCACAGTACTCCTTCTCTCCTACCTTGGGTTTGGTTTCAGAACGGTTGTGAAGAACTCACCCTGATGGTCACTATTAAATGATCAAGATGACATTATTATAAAAACTACTCTTCTTTAACACATGTGGATGCTTACCTTTCCCATTATTAAAACTCTGGCATTTTGAAGTATTCCCTAGTTCATTCCAATCTTTACTTTTTCAGATCTCTTTCTACCACCATAAACATATCTAATTTTGTGTTTTTAAAGATAACAACTCAATAAGTAGTACTCATAATAATAATACAATGCTCTTGAGAGTCATCAGCTTGTTGGTGATTGCAATATTTTGAACTGACATGAAGCAAACTTTTTATCATACTTGCAGGTTTACATGATCCCTGCTGTAGTTTCACCCTTTCCTCGTAAATCATGCAAAACCAAAGCTTCATAACTGAATTCATCTTTGTGGGGCTTTCACAGGATCCTACTCTACAGAAGATAGTATTTGTTGTGTTTTTGTTGGTGTACATTGCGACTACAGTGGGCAACATGCTGATTGTAGTGACCATCCTCTGCAGCCCTCCCCTGCTGGGCTCACACATGTACTTCTTCTTGGCAGTCCTGTCCTTTGTGGATGCCTGCTTCTCCTCAGTCTTCACACCAAAACTGATTGCAGACTCCCTCTGGGAGAGGAAAACTATCTCTTATGAAGGATGCATGATTCAACTTTTTACTGGACACTTCCATGGTGGGACGGAGATGATTATCCTCATAGCCATGGTCTTTGACCGCTATGTGGCCATTTGCAAGCCCTTGCACTACTCTTCCATCATGAACTGGAGGCTCTGTGGCATTTTGGTGGGGTGTCCTGGACAGGGGTCTTCTTGCATTCCATCACACAAGTTTTCTTTATTTTCCAGCTGCCCTTTTGTGGGTCTAATGTCATTGATCATTTCATGTGTGAGATGCATCCATTAATGAAGCTGGCCTGCACTGACACTCACATCTTTGGCCTTTTGGTGCTCGCCAACAGTGGCTTAATCTGCATCATCAACTTCTCCCGTTGCTTGTGTCCAATAGTGTCATCTTGTTCACCCTGAGAACACATAGTGTGGAATGGCCGAGGAAAGCTCTGTCCACTTGTGGGTCTCACATTACTGTGGTGCTTTTGCTCTTTGTCCCGTGCATATTTATATATGCACGACCTTCTTCATCTTCTTTTTCCTTTAACAAAGAAGTAGAAATATTTTACACCATGCTAACTCCCCTACTCAATCCTTTGATTTACACTTTGAGGAATAAGGAAGTGAAAAATTCCATGAGGAAAGTGTGGAAGAGACTGGTGGAGGTATTTCATGGAAAATAAAATATTATTGAATGAAACATAATGTAAGGAGTAAAAGGTATTTATTTAGACAAACACTATCAGATATTCTTCTATGGAAACAGATCACATAATTCTGAGGAGATGACATTAATATGCTGGGGAGTTAAAATTTATGTTTTCAATTGGAAATAAACCATTCCCTCTGAGTTGACAACTCAATAGTGTTATATGTAAATTCAAGATAGTTCAATTTTGTACTTTGTGAAATTTATTTTTAAAAATGAAAGGGATTTAACCCATCAGAATGATATACATTTACATAAATCTTTGAAAAAGCCTTATGGGAAATATTCTAGAAATCAGGAGAAAAAAAACATAAGATTTAATGTGACAGGATACAGTTTTCTGACACTAGTATCAGTGAATCTGATTCAGAACATCAAGACTTAGTAAAATCAGAGAAGAGAGCTTTCAAGTTACCTACATCTTTTCATTTCACTTCATCTCCAAAATAGGTTCATTAATGTCTGTTAGAATTTCAGTTATTTCTTGAATTTTGAGAGAATCTGATTAGTCCAATTCTGCCTATGTTGGTGGTCCCCTTGGGTTAGGTGACCACCTTACATCACTCTGCTCTTGGAGAGCAGGTAGGACAATTCCACAAGGGAGTCAGCAATGAGAGCTCAAATAATTAATTTGAGTATTTACCAATAAAGAGATCATTCAAATAATAAACATATCAGTGGTCATTTCTATGTTTTGTTTGTCTCAGGTTGTCAAGTGTCATTGGGATAAATTTATTTACAGTAAAATATTAGTTTCCTTTGACAAATCAATACTGATTATATCCAGTTGAGTGTTGTGAGCAAATCATCTTTTATTTTCCCTCTCTGTAATCTGACAGGCCAACACAACTCTAGAAAATGTACATGATTTTAGTTTTCTTTCTTATAGTAGATATGCCAATGATACATATAACATCATTGATCACCCTGAAAGAGTCTGTGATAGATTAAATTGTGAGTCTAAATCATGACCTGGACTACACGTGTGTTCAACAGACCAAGGATGTGACAAGGTTCAGACATGTGTTTCCCTTTCTTCACATCACCTATCCTCAAAACAGGGGTAACTTATTCATGTCCTCTGCCATCCAAGTCCTGTCATTTAAGATCATTTATTCCTAAGAACTAGCTCAAGAAGTGTGAACCTGCCATATTGACTCTAATACTTTAAGTACCTGTGTGAAGCCAACATTTGAAATGAAGCTACGAAGTAAAACACTTTTCTGGCCAGATTGCACTGACCAACACCAATTCATGTCTGATGCATCATACACTCAAATTCCAACATGTTTTTACTATTTTAATGCCAATATTTCACTGTGGACTCTGTAGTTGTATACAAGGGGAAAATCCACTAACATTCAGTAGAAGAATAAATAACTATGAAAGGTATGTATCCAATATTTGTCATTCCACTGGTTTGATGAACAGAATAAATCAAAATTCTCCCCAAAATGACTGTTGCTTTAGCTTTTCATTTTCTTTTCTATGTATATTACCTTTGGCATGATTAAGGGCATTCCAATATTTTCAGCTTTTAGGCAAATTAACAGTTGCACTAATACTAAGTTCATCTGTTTCTGTTACAGTTTCTGTAGCTATTCAAAGAGTTTTCAGAAATACATTATGTTAATGTTAAAAGTGTGAATTTAGAAAAATGTCTGTGGATATCTGAAAGACAACCATACAGAACTAGATCTAATTTTAAAAATTATTCAGAAAGACATTTCATGAACTCTGAAGTCAAATACATTCTTGGCTTCATTCACTATGTTGCAATAATACTCCTTCCTAAACTACTCTGTCTCTTCCTTGGATCATTGCTCACTCTTGTACTGTGGATATTACCCCATCTGATTCACAGATTAACTTTCTTCTGTGGCTCTTAGTAAAAAATGTCATTGTTTTCCTTTGACTCTGACTCCTCCCTTTATCCTCTAATCATTGAAATATTTTCCTCATTCAAATATACATATAAAATGCTGATTTACTTGAGTCACCCTAAAGCTTGCATTCATTTTTATTAGTCAAGAAATTTCATGAACATGTGAGTAAGTTTCCTATACTAATTGTTCATGGTTTCTTGGACTTTGATTGGCTCTACCTGGAACGTTGGAGTGTGAGGCTTAGTGTGGCATATGGGGTAGTTTATTAGAGTGTCATTTCATGGAGTTTGAAATACCAGGTTCTCATGCTGGATCCTGATTGCTTCCTAAACAATTCTATCACCCAGGTTAGTCTGAGTTGGACAGAGCACTTGTAATATACTGTAAGATCTTATAAGTAAAAACTGCCCTCTTTTACTTTTCAAGTGATAGAAGGGAAGTAAAAAACTGGGAATGGTTGGAAAAAGTGAGGAGAATTGGCATTACCTGAATTTCCTCCTTCTCTAGAGATTTAAAATAGGCATATCAGACAAAGCCTGTGAGAATCTACTGAAAGAATTAAAGGCCTGACCATTTTATCACACTGGGGTTCATGACATCTCAGCCTGAATATTTGGTTTGTAAGTTCCAGTGATTTTTACAATGAAAACCAAGGGTATCTCACTCAAAGTGAGAGAGGTTTGTCTGCCATTAAATTGTTTTCAACATTCTATAGAGAATTTATGAGTAACAAATACTGTGTAAAACTTGTTTTATATGTTGGATAATATAAAATGATTCTCTTAAAGTTGAGGAAAGATGTTTAGTGTTTTTAGACCCACAGATAACACTTGATAGTAAACTCTTCTAAGCCTTCAATGAGAAACAAATTGCCAAGTCCAAAGTCACTGATGTATTTTACTTGGTAAATCCTCATGCCAATCTTTATTATATGGGGACCACCATGAGTCAGCTTGTATATTTTGCCCTAAGTTACTAAATGCAAGGAACAGATAAATGGATGTCTTCAGTAAGTGTCTGGCATCTGAAAAAGGGTAGGCTCTTCATGTGGATGATATCTAAGTCCAAGTGTATGTAATTTAGGTTAAAAAAATAATAATTCAATTAAAATTTCTCAGTGACTTTTCTTCTTTGGTGATGACTTAATCTGGAGAAGCTACTATCATGTTTTTATGTCTCCAAATGTTATACTTGCTTGATGAAAAGTTATCTAAATTTTATAACCTTGCTTTTATGGCCTACCCAGATAACATGCTTCCAGGTTTTGTTATTGATTTGTGTGTGTCTGTGTTTTTATGTGCGTGTGACTATAACATTGAATCTGGAATTTCACATTGATCTTTTTGCCCAATAAAGAATTTTTTTTTCTTATTTCCATTATATCTTGGTTTCATTTTCCTCATCCCAAATCCTCACTCCTCTGAATTTCATATCTCTAGATACAAGCCTTTTCCACAACCAAAGACCTATTTTATTGATATTTTTGCCTATACCAATATTCAAGATTCCATTCACTTCTAATTCATTTTGGTTTTTTTATATTGACTAAATTTTTTTGTTGTTGTTATCTCTCCTTCATACCTTCTCATCTTTGTGAAAAATCTAGGACAATCTATGGTAGAAATATAACTTATGCCACTCAGCAAAGAAAGTTCTTGTTTTAAAGCAGTTATCTGCATTATAGGTAAGTGAATAATTTAAATCAATATTTTCAACATGAAATTTACATCTTGGAAAGCCACTGCTAACAGTCATAATAAATGTAAATGCCCCAATTGCACACTGTGCACAGTCACATGTTCTGTATATTTTGCACATATTGAATTTTTTAGCCTCCCTAGTGTCCCTTAAAGGTAGTTTTTAGATTCATGTATGTTCTACAGGTGAAGATCAAGGAACAGGTTGAATGACAGAACCTGATGGGCAGTAGGGTGTGATTTGACAGGAGGTAGTGTGATTTCAAACTATATGCCAATCACTAAGATAACACACTGTAGTCTGGTTCCATCTATGTGTATTACAATCTAGTTGAGAACTTTATTGTCTGATTTGAAGTTTGCATGGTTTTAAAATGTCCAAACACTCTCTCCTGCTTTTGATTGCAGTGTGTAGCTGCAGGACTCTGGACACAGTCAACAAATTTCACATTATTGAATGCAGTGATTATGCTCACAGACTCTGGATGTGATGGTCCTTTAGTGTCTAAACCTTTCTCACAAATCACTTAAACTTGGCACTTTTTGTGGTTTGTGAATAGACATAAAATTAGATAGGATGTAATTTTTAAATACCACAAAAATAGAAAATTATTGGTGGGAATCCTCCTGAGGTGGCTTAAAGAGTTACGTCCATGTTTCCCCCAAACATCATTTTAGATGACATGTTCCTTCACATTAACTACATCTGCTCAACCATCTTCCAAATAAATGAAAAGAGAAAAGTTCCTTCAATCTCCTCTTTAAATTTGTTTTTGTCTTTAAAATTATTGTTTTATACTATCAGTTTTGAGAGAAACAACATTTCAAGGAATGTATACCTCTTCAAATATTTTACATGAAATATTTTTCTTTAACAAGTACTCCTTGCAGCAGTACATGTTTCCATTTGGAATGGTGAATGGTTGGCTTATCAACAGAACTCTGTATTTTCATTTAGTAGATACACAATCCTTTGGCCTGAATCCTGCAAGAGCCATTATATTATGTTCCCAAACAGCAAGTGCTCTATTCCTGAGTATGATGGGAAATAAAAGCATCTGCAGATAGAAACCCAAGAGCAGGAAGACAAGAAAACAGAAGAATAAACACCTAATTGCTTGGGACAAAATTTTTGTAAACACTTGAGCAAGTGAAAAACCACACAAAATTGTATCTTGGCACATCGTGCTGATGAATAATTTTTCCCTGGGGTGAACCAATTAGGAATTCTACAGGTTCATGGCCTGTGATGGAAACCTCTTTAAAGTCTAGTTGGAAATTCAGGAGGAATTTTTGCTTCTCTTTGTTTTTTGGTTCCTGACACTGCTCTCAACGAACAGTGGGGCCATTTGACTGCCAGAGATGCTGTTCCTCTCTATCTTAGGTGTGGAACAAAGAATGAATATAGACCTCACAGTTTTGGACCCATAGGTAAACTTTTCTTCATAGAGAATAGGAAAGGCAATCACTAGAATTTTCAAGGAACTGACACATGGTGAGGTTTATACTTTAATGTTTTGGATTTTCATGGATGATTTAAAATTGTGATGCAGTGCTTAAAATTATGCATAGTGTGGGGGTGCTGAGCTCTGTGCACAGAATGAGTCTGTCAGGAGCTGTACACTTGTTAAAACTGCACGACCTTTCTGGCCTCAGAATTCTTGTGTTGAATGAGGTTTATAAGATTAGCAGGGTCAAGGGATTTGAAGTTAATAAAATAATACATGTGGAACAGACAGTGAACAGTGAATAATATATGTGAATAGTATTCATAGTTCACATAGAATAAGTGTTCAATGAGCATCAGTTCTTAGAGTGTAGCATTTTTGGTGGGAACATTTGGTTCATTCATAACATTCAGTCTAATGAAATATGACTCATTTTCAGCTTTGTATCTTCAAGCCAAATACAAACACTTAGAAACACATATCAAATGTGATTTTTTGTGTGTGTGTGTGTGACTGTCATGGGGGAGAATTTCCATTTCATTTAGTGCTATGACCAATGAATATGGAATATCTCTCCAAATTAGTATAACTTTTCATAATTGTAATTATTTTTATTGTCTTTTTTGATGGACACATGATTATTGTACATGATGACTTTTATGGGAAAAATTTGATCAGATAAAGGGAATAGGCATTATCTGTCATGTCAAATATTTATCATTTTTTCAACTTGGTAAAATATAAAATCATGTCTTGCCAGCATTTAAAAAATACACAATTCATTGGTTTCAATCCTGGTTATGCTAAAGTAGAAGCTATGCTGCCTATCCTAAGGCACCACTGCACCAGTTAACCATCCTCCAACCTCCTGTACCACTTTCCCCAGCCTCTGGGAACCATTATTCTACTCTCTACTTCTGTGAGAGCTGTTAATTTAGCTTCAACATATAAGTGACAACAGGTTATTTGTTTGATAATATTTGCACAATTGTAATGTTTTAGGTTAAAATTGGTCTTTTCAGAGCTGGGGCTATAGTTCAGTTGGTAGAGTGCTTGCCTAGCATGCACAAGGTCCTGGGTTCAATCTCCAAAAACAAAAACAAAAAAAAATGGTCTTTTAAGATGATGTACAAAGAATACTGATGTTTTAACCTGATAAACATAAGTCTTTCAGAACTGTCACTAATTTGTTGATATCAAATGTACTATCCACTATTTCCACACCACACTGCTTAAAAATACAGAGAAAAAAATTAAGCTTAAGAAAAAGTGTCCAAGACACAGAATGGAGCCCTTAGATTTTAAATGTCTCTGTTGAATTTTTCCTATGTTCATTTGATGTCATAAGTAGCATTAGGTTTTACCTCAGCATTGTTCAGAAAAATCTAAGTGACTAAGCTCTGAACTTCTGTAAGTGCTTGCTGTTGTGGTTTGTCTGTCTTAAAATGAGCCAAACAATTGAGATATCTGGAAGCACACCAGTGGAAATGAAGAAATTTTTTTCTCAAATTCCATAAGCATATCATACACACACACACACACATTAGAAATTTATATGTTATACATATATGTGTTTTGAAGTTTAGGAAAAATATCAGAAGAATTTTGAGGGGCAAACAAAGGATCTGAAATCTGAAAACTTTATCTTTTGTTACTGAATGTAACCCTGGATTAAAAATATGGTTAAAAAAATCTAAAAGTAAATAGCAGAAAGATCAGTAGAATAGAGGAAAAGGAATGGGGAGGGAGGAAAGAAAAGAAAGGGGAAGTACTAGGTACTGAATTACAGCAAATTATATTTCATGCTTTTATATTTATCTCAAAATGAATCTAAAATCTAATCAAAAAGAACAAGAAAAATGTGGTTTATTTAAAGCAATAACAGGTAGGGTATTTTCAAATAGGACTTTACCCTTTTAATTTGCAATAACAATATTTAGAAGAACATAGGAAAATGTGACTGATATGCACATGTATGTATATGTAACTGCATCTGAAATTTATTGCTTGATATATAATTACTAAACCTTATTACTAATAAGGTATTACTACTAGTAATAATGACAACCTTATTACTAATCTCTCTTTTAGGTCTGAATATTATACATACATATTTGAAAATTAAAGAAGAAATATAACTTCTTTAGAATAGTGCTAAAAATATTTGTGCTGATAAAACTAATAGGAAGAAAACAGTGGTCAGTGTACATAGTTTTGCAAAGGGAAGGAAACTTCTCAAGATTCCCACCCTCAGAGGTCCTGTAGCCACAGATCATGCTGGGAAGGTCCATGAGCAATCTCAGATGTGGCTCCAGCGTATTGGAGAATATCGTTACTGAGACAGGAAAGACCCCAGAATGCTCCAGGACAAATACAGACACATTAAACTTATGCCTGTAGGAGAATGTAAATTTAAAACCAATATCAGTAAATATATAAAGGGTGGAGGGGTCTGGCATATGTAGTACCATTAGGGGAGAGCTTACAATAGGTTACAGTTTTAATTTAAGATCCCCCCTTTGGTAGGTATTACAGCCACATTTGCGAATGAATTGTCCTCAAACCTCACATCCTCTTTCTGTACTGTTCTGATAATGGTGAGTCCTTATTGTGTTTGTTAATTATATTTAATTATAAATAATTGTCATCATAATAACCAGGTATTTATTGCAAATTAGGACTCACTGTAGTAGTTTATCTTCTGGATTGTAAGACTCTATTAAAATATCAGTACATATGAGGGGGATTTATCATATTTTTATTTCTTCCTTAAAATGTTGCTAAATGTTTTTACCTTATATTTCATTAATTATGGTTTTATTCATAGCATCATGTTACATTAATGTGATGATCTGATTTACACAGACATCTTTCTAATTGAATCTTTCTCATTGAATTCTGCTTTAAGTGATACAGCAGCATTTTCCATTATAAAATGTACCTATGTTATTTCACTTTCATTATATATTTTTAGGTTTAGAAAATTAGTCAAAAAATACAAATGCATTTATGATTCTAAAAATATTTGTCAATTTGCTTCCAAAAGGATTACATTTAAAAGGTATTTTCATTAAAATTGATAATCTTGTGATTCATTTAGTCCTATACTTCACGGAGTGAATGTGCTGCTTAAAAAAGGTGATATTAGTATTTCTTTTTTTCTATTATTTATTTATTTTAAAATTTTTACAGACTACATTTTGGTTCATTTTACACAAATGGTGTACATCATTTTGTTTCTATGGTTGTATACAATGTAGATTCATATCATTTGTGTAATCATACATGTAAATAAGGTAATGATGTCTGTCTCATTCCACCATTTTTCATACACCCCATTTCCTTCTACATAATCCAAAGTTCCTCCATTCTTCTCTCACTCCCCACACTTCCACCCCCATTATATATAATTCTCCACTTATCAGGGTAAACATTCAGGCTTTGTTTTTTGGGGATTTGCTTATTTCACTTATCATGATATTCCTGTTGACTTCCACTGTGAACCCCACATTCATGATTCCTCTGTAGTCAGCTTGAGGCATGGGACTTTGTTAAATGGTACTTTTCTGGTAAACAATGAGGCTTGAATTGTAGGTTTTTTATACCAGAAATTGATCACTGCTTTTCTATTAACTTTTCATTTGAAATAATATTAGATTAGCCAAAAAGATGCATGAATACAGAAAATTCATGTAGAATTCCCAATTACCCTTAATATTATTACCTTACATTTTTGTGAGCCCACTTGTCAATATATGAAATGAATATATGTAAATTTTTATAAATAAACACATTTTATTCATATTTCACTTTTTTTTGCCACTATTGTCCTTTTAATATTCCAGGATTCAATCCAAGACAATTTTATTTAAGATAATTAGCATTTAATGATGTAAGATTCTAAACCATGTGATCATAAACCATGAGGCACAGCATATTCTCCACATCAGATTTTTAACACTAATATTGAGAATTACTTTCATTTGGGACAAAAAGGGATTGATGTGCTTACATTCAACATTTTAATTATGCAGTGATAGTGCTCTTAGACCTCCCAGAAAACACAAGTGGATTGATGTCTGTAATTATTTTATTACTTTGGGACCCTGTCTTCAACTTGCCACTCCATTTGGTTTTCTTTCACAAGGAAGCATCTGAAGGATGAATGGATACAGGTGGGTCTGACTCCACAATAACATATTCAGGGGCTACAACGCACCTTCAAAACTGCAGTGCATAACAAATTAAAATTTCTTCACTGCTAATGAACATTGGTGTTTTTATTTTCGTGACTTTATCTGATTTGCACAAGAAAGTTATTTATTGATATTAAACTCATAAGTAGAAAAAGTAAAACCAGAGTCTTAAAGAATTTTAAGTAACCTGATTCATGCCATAGAACAAACAGAACAATCTGTATTTGAACCCATATACACAATGTTCTCACTCATTTCCTTTCTCTTTGTTTCCTGTATTGGTCCTTGGCTAACATGTACATTGCTGGGTGACGCATTGCTACTCCTTATTCCGTAATAAGTGGTTTCTAATTGATCCAATAAAAATTCAGAGTTTGTTTTATTTGTTCTATTTTAAGCAGTTGTGAAGATGAAAGTAGAGACTTTGACCAGGAACCACCTGAGAACACAATATAAATGATGGTTATAAAGAAAACAAATACTAATTTATACAATGCATACTACTTAGTTGTAAAATGTTTAATTTGTTCTGCTTACTCTGAATGGGAATCATAAAACATAGATGATTTTTTTTATTCTCTTATAAAACCCCTTATACTTCAATACATCTATTTTTAATAAACTTACATACTTATAAATACAGAAAATTTTATGTAGACACACACATCAGTTACTTCACTGAAACATTTTGGTTATGCATATAGGTGAGGACACATCATTCTTGAAGTTCTGTCTGTGAACTGTGATATCAAGTGTTCAAGGAATTATCCATATGAATCATGGAGGAACTTTCTCCAGGCAAGGCAGCTGGCTCCATTAAGTGAGCGCATATTAACTACAATGGGTAAAGGCCCATCATCATAAGCAACATTTTCATACTTTCAAGTTTGACCTTCATGATAACCCTGGGAGATGAACAGGTAAGCTATAAATGAACAACTCTACCTGACAAGAAAGTCTCATCAGTTTGAAACATTTACCTTGAGTTATACCTAGATCAGAGTGAGTCATATTTTAGTAAACATTGGCAAATGATTAAGCCTCTAGACTGTGGCTGGCTGCTAACATTCTCTTCCTTACCTGTGTGGTTGTTGCTGGTTTGCATGTTTAGGGGATTGGCTATACATTCTCACTCCTCATCATTTGTTGGATTTGCTTCATCAAAGTGCCTCATTCAAACATGAACAAAGAATCAGAGGTTTCAAGATTTATGAGTTTTCAGAGTAATTCTGGAAAGGTCAGTCTGCACTGAAGTCCTTGCAGGAAACGGAAAACCCCCATCCTTTTCCTGTTGATCCAGAGGAAAGGACAAGTGTGTGGAGACAAAGGTACTGTGGGTGACATCCCATATGAAGTATCTGTTGTTTGGTTTAACTTAAGTTCTTTAAACTTGGGTTTCTCATTAAAAAAATCAAGATAATAGCAACTACAGAATGGCTCATAGCAAGTGAGCCCTGAGCTGTGTTTGACCTTGAATACATTACTCAGTGCTCATGATAACACTCAGAAGTAGCAATCAGTTTTTTGCATGGAGTTCTATTCCTATATTTACATGATAAATTTAAAAAAATAAAAGTTCTACTTGTTACATGGTTATTATAGAGCAGAATATTTTACCCAAATCTTCCTTTTTTAAAAAAGAAATGAATTAATTCATTTAAAAGCCAATTCACTTAACTTCATTCCCCTTTTTTAAATCAAATGAACTTCTGGGACAGGGGATGGGAAACAAAAAGGCAGTAGAATGAACAGTACATAACTTTCCTATGTTCTTATATGAAAACATTACCAGTGAAACTCCACATCTTGTACAACCACAATAATGGGATCCTAATTAGAATAAGCTGGACTCCATGTGTGTATGTCAAAATATACTCTACTGTCATGTATATCAAAGAGAACCAGGAAAAAAATTGAATAAATATTAAATAAATAACCAACTAAGAAAAAGGCCCATTCACCATTTTTAAAGAAAAAATGGTGCAGAAGTTATCATTTTTGAGTGCCTCTTAAGGTGCATATTTTTCTAATTCATTTTATAGATAAGACTGTCTCCAGGAAGAGTTGGCACACTGGTTTTCATTCCCACCACAGACATGGTTAATAAATCACAGTCCTTGTGTAGTTTTGGAAAGTTTCCCAATCACTTATGCTAGAAGTCACTGTTAAATTATCAAAATCACTTAAAATTAAATATATATATATATATATATATATATATATATATATATATATATATTCTTTTTCTTTAAACAATGTGAATGCTTTCTTTTCCCCTTATTAAATTTCTGGCATTTTGAAGTATTCTATAGTTTACGCCTACCTCAATTGTATCTGACCTCTGATAACTACCTTTGACAAACTTCTAATTTTTGTTCTCAGTGATAATAATAAGCAGTAGTCACAATAGTAATGAGAAAGTCGTAAGTAGCCTGGGATGGGGCATAATCCTCTAATCACAGGCCTGGAGAGGCTCACATCTTGAAAGCAGGCCTCACCAACTTAGCAAACCCATGAGCCACTATTGAGACTGTCTCAAAATAAAAAGAAAACAAAAAAGGCTAAGAATGTGTCTCAGTGGTTAAGCCGCCCAGACTGTACCACAAAACAAAACAAAACAAAACCATCATGAGTGTATAGCAGCTTGTTGGTGGTGACATTTATAAACTAATCATATATTTTTTTATCATACTGCAGATTTGCATCATCAGTTTTACTTTAACCATTTCATTAGAAATCATGAAAAACCAAAGCTTTGTAACTGAATTTGTTCTACTGGGGCTTTCGCAGAATCCCACTGTTCAGAAGATAGTATTCATTTTGTTTTTGTTGGTCTACATTGCAACTATTGTGGGTGCGGGGGCATCCAGAATTCCATCCAGTGCTTGACAAAGATCCTCTGGAGGATGATTACAAAGGCTCATCCTAAAAGGAATTGCCAGATGTTTTGCTCCGAAGCATGGTGTTTTCTCTGATAATATATTACTCATTTCAGTCTGAATGGATTGCTTAAGGGGACGAAGGGAATACAACAAAAATTCCAGAAAATATTACCTACAATCTGAAAAACAATGGGTCTTTACCACTAACAAAATTAAAAATAATTTTGCAACCATACAATGAGTCCCTGAAAGCCTCTGGAGAAAATAGTTGTAGATCTGCCTTTGTCTCCAACAGGCTGGTTAAATTTTAACGATGGTTTTGTTCATGTGTGGTGGTGAGGTATAAGAATAAGATTTCATAACATTCCTTCCTTCCTACAAAGAATATGTCACCCCTATAAAAAATGTTGGTGGGGGTGATCCAAGATGGCGGCCTAGAGGGAGACTGCACCCTCAGTCGCTCCAGAACCCAGGAGTTAAGAAGGGGAGGCATTGAGAGACTCGGACTGAAATAGAGCCACAGGTGAGTCTGCCCACTGGGTAAAGCTCGGCCCGGGTGGCAGGCCCAGATAGAGGTGGCTTATTGGAGCCGGGCAGGGCAGCTAGAGTCATCCACAGGCAGCCCTGCGCACTCCGGCAGTGGGCCCCACCCACACAGCCAGCTTCTCCAGGTTCTCGGAATGGAACTGGCCCGCTAGTGAGAGCCTTTCTGACCAGAACAAGCTCCGAGTCCCGGAGCCAGAGCAGCGCAGTGTACTCCGGCACACAAGCAGCTTCAGGGACCAGGATAGGGCAGCCAGAGACCTCCCCAAGTAGCCTGAACCCCTGCGGTGGGAGGTGCCTTTCAAGTCTAGCTTCTCAGACCAGACCGCCCAGTGAGAGGTTTTCTACATAGAACCAGCCACAAGTCCCCAAACCAACAGAGAGCTTCGATCTGCAAGCAGCCTCTGGGATCAGGGCAGGGCAGCCAGAGACCTCTTCAGGCGGCTCTGCCCACTCCGGCTGCAGGCTTTCTTCACAGGGCGATCCAAGATGGCGGCCTAGAGGGAGACTGCACCCCCAGTCGCTCCAGAACCCAGGAGTTAAGAAGGGGAGGCATTGAGAGACTCGGACTGAAATAGAGCCACAGGTGAGTCTGCCCACTGGGTAAATCTTGGCCCGGGTGGCAGGCCCAGATAGAGGTGGCTTATCAGAGCCAGGCAGGGCAGCTAGAGTCTTCCCAAGGTAGCCTTCCACACTCCAGCAGTGGGCTCCTCCCACACAGCCAGGTGCACGGTGCAGGCCCACAGTGAGAGCATTTCCGCACAGAACCAGTTCCAAACCATGGAACCAGTAGGGGGCTAGGGGAAGTTTTCTTCAGATGCACTGCTTTATCAGATTCCTCCAAGACATCAGGCTACTGAACGCTGGGAGGTGATACACTGGAAATCTACCGGGACACTATAAGCCAATAGCGGAAAACTGCAATATCTCAGGGTCCCACTGACAGCTGACCAATATGAGAAAACAAGGGAAGAAAATGTCCCAAACAAACCTAGATACTACATCAATAAAACCCAATGACAGCACAGCAGAAGAAATGTCAGAAAGGGAGTTCAGAATGTATGTAATTGAAACGATCAGGGAAGCTAATGAGGAGATGAAAGAGCAAATGCAGGCATTGAAGGAGGAGATGAAAGAGCAAATGCAGGCATTAAATGAACGCACCAATCAACAGTTAAAAGAGCAAATACGGGAAGCAAGAGATCATTTCAATAAAGAGTTACAGATACTGAAAAAAAAGCAAACTGAAATACTTGAAATGAAGGAAACAATAAACCAAGTTAAAAACTCCATAGAAAGCATAACCAATAGGATAGAACACCTGGAAGAAAGAACCTCAGACATTGAAGACAAATTATTTAATCTTGAAAGCAAAGTTGGCCAAACAGAAAAGATGGTAAGAAATCATGAACAGAATCTACAAGAATTATGGGATATCATGAAAAGGCCAAATTTAAGAATTATTGGGATTGAGGAAGACTTAGAGAAACAAGCCAAAGGAATGAACAATCTATTCAATGAAATAATAACAGAAAATTTCCCAAATCTGAAGAGTAAAATGGAAAACCAAGTACAAGAGGCTTATAGAACTCCAAACATACAAAATTACAACAGACCCACACCAAGGCACATTATATGAAAATGCCTAACATACAAAATAAAGACAGAATTTTAAAGGCCGCGAGAGAAAAGAATCAAATTACATTCAGAGGGAAACCAATAAGAATATCAGCAGATTTTTCAATCCAGACCCTAAAAGCTAGAAGGGCCTGGAACAACATATACCAAGCCCTGAAAGAAAACGGATGCCAACCAAGAATCTTATACCCAGCAAAACTTACCTTCAAATTTGACGATGAAATAAGATCCTTCCATGATAAACAAAAGCTAAAGGAATTTACAAAAAGAAAGCCAGCATTACAGAGCATTCTCAGCAAAATATTCCATGAGGAAGAGATGAAAAACAATGATGCAAATCAGCAACAGGAGGCGCTAGCTTAAAGGAATAGCCAAATAAAGGAGAAACCAAATCATGTCAAAAACAAATATGAGTCAATTGACTGGGAATACAAATCATATCACAATAATAACCCTGAATGTCAATGGCCTGAATTCATCAATCAAAAGACATAGACTGGGGAGATTGGATTAAAAAGAAAAATCCAACAATATGCTGCCTGCAAGAGACTCATCTCATAGAAAGAGACATCCATAGACTAAAGGTGAAAGGATGGGGAAAAACATACCATGCACATGGACACAGCAAAAACACTCTAGTATCCATCCTCATTTCAGATAATGTGGACTTCAAACCAAAACTAGTCAGAAGGGATAAAGAAGGACATTACATGCTGCTTAAGGGAAGCATAAATCAGCAAGACAAAACAATCATAAATATCTATTCCCCGAACATTGGCTCATCCACGTACGTCAAACAAATCCTTCTCAATTCCAGAAATCAAATAGACCACAACACAATAATACTAGGCGATTTTAACACACCTCTCTCACCACTGGATAGATCGTCCAAACAAAAATTGAATAAAGAAACTATAGATCTCAACAAGACAATCAACAATTTAGACTTAACGGACATTTATAGAATATACCATCCAACAAAGAATGAATACACTTTCTTCTCAGCAGCACATGGATCCTTCTCTAAAATAGACCATATTTTATGCCAAAAGCTACTGTTAGCAAATACAAGAAGATAGAGATACTACCTTGTATTCTATCAGATCATAATGGATTGAAATTAGAAATAAATGACAGAATAAAAAACAGAAACTTCTCCAATACCTGGAGATTAAATAATACACTATTATATGATGAATGGATAACAGAAGACATCAGGAGGGAAATAAAAAAATTCTTAGAAGTAAACGAGAACAAAGACACATCATATCAAAATCTCTGGGACACTATGAAAGCAGTACTTAGAGGAAGATTTATTTCATGGGGTGCATTTAAAAAAAGAAGTAGAAATCAACAAATAAACGACTTAACACTACAGCTCAAAGCGCTAGAAAAAGAAGAGCAGACCAATACCAAAAGTAGTAGAAGACAGGAAATAGTTAAAATCAGAGCCGAAATCAACGAAACTGAAACAAAAGAAACAATTGGAAAAATTAACAAAATAAAAAGTTGGTTCTTTGAAAAAGTAAACAAAATTGATAAACCCTTAGCCACACTAACAAAGAGAAAGAGGGAGAAAACTCAAATTACTAAAATTCGGAATGAACAAGGAAACATCACAACAGACACGAGTGAAATACAAAACATAATTAGAAGCTATTTCGAAAATCTATACTCCAACAAAACAGAAAACCTCGAAGACATCAACAAATTTCTAGAGACATATGAATTACCTAAACTGAACGAGGAGGACATACACAACTTAAATAAACCAATTTCAAGCAATGAAATAGAAGAGGTCATCAAAAGCCTACCAACAAAGAAAAGTCCAGGACCAGATGGGTTCTCAGTCGAGTTCTACAAAACCTTTAAAGAAGAGCTCATTCCAATACTCCTCAAACTATTCCATGAAATAGAAGAGGAGGGAACCCTCCCAAACTCATTCTACGAAGCCAATATTACCCTGATACCTAAACCAGACAGAGACACATCGAGAAAAGAAAATTTCAGACCAATATCCTTAATGAACATCGACGCAGAAATTCTCAACAAAATTTTAGCAAATCGCATACAAATATATATTAAAAAGATAGTGCACCACGATCAAGTGGGTTTTATCCCAGGGATGCAAGGTTGGTTCAACATTCGGAAATCAATAAATGTCATTCACCATATCAACAGACTTAAAGTTAAGAATCACATGATTATATCAATAGATGCAGAAAAAGCATTCGATAAAATACAGCATCCCTTCATGCTCAAAACACTAGAAAAAGTTGGGGTAGTGGGATCATTCCTTAACATTATAAAGGCAATCTACGCTAAGCCCATGGCTAATATCATTCTAAATGGTGAAAAACTGAAAGCCTTTCCCCTAAAAACTGGAACAAGGCAGGAATGCCCTCTTTCACTACATCTATTCAACATCGTCCTTGAGACTCTAGCCAGAGCAATCAGACAAACCAAAGAAATTAAAGGGATACGAATTGGAAAAGAAGAACTCAAACTATCCCTGTTCGCTGATGACATGATTATATATTTAGAGGAACCTGGAAATTCCACCAGAAAACTTTTAGAACTCATAAGTGAATTCAGTAAAGTAGCAGGTTACAAGGTCAATGCCCATAAATCCAATGCATTTTTGTACATAAGTGATGAATCTTCAGAAAGAGAAATTAGGAAAACTACCCCATTCACAATAGCCTCAAAAAAAATAAAACACTTGGGAATCAATCTCACAAAAGAGGTGAAAGACCTCTACAATGAGAACTACAGAACACTAAAGAAAGAAATTCAAGAAAACCTTAGAAAATGGAAAGATCTCCCATGTTCCTGGAGAGGCACAATTAATATTGTCAAAATGGCTATACTACCTAAAGTGCTATACAGATTCAATGCAATTCCAATTAAAATCCCAATGATGTACCTTGCAGAAATAGAGCAAGCAATTATGAAATTCATCTGGAAGAATAAAAAACCCAGAATAGCTAAAGCAATCCTCAGTAGCAAGAGCGAAGCAGGGGGTATTGCAATACCAGATCTTCAACTCTACTACAAAGCAATAGTAACAAAAACAGCATGGTATTGGTACCAAAATAGACAGGTAGATCAATGGTACACAATAGAGGACATGGACACAAACCCAAATAAATACAATTTTCTCATACTAGACAAAGGGTCCAAAAATATGCAATGGAGGAAAGATAGCCTCTTCAACAAATGGTGCGGGGAAAACTGGAAAACCATATGAAATAGAATGAAATTAAACCCCTATCTCTCACCCTACACAAAACTCAACTCAAAATGGATCAAGGACCTCGGAATCAGACCAGAGACCCTGCATCTTATAGAAGAAAAAGTAGGTACAAATCTTCAACTTGTTGGCTTAGGATCAGACTTCCTTAACAGGACTCCCATAGCACAAGAAATAAAAGCAAGAATCAACAACTGGGATAGATTCAAACTAAAAAGCTTTCTCTCAGCAAAGGAAACTATCAGAAATGTGAAGAGAGAGCCTACGGAGTGGGAGAATATCTTTGCCAACCATACCTCAGATAGAGCGCTAATTTACAGAATCTATAAAGAACTCAAAAAACTCTACACGAAGAATACAAATAATCCAATCAACAAATGGTCTAAGGAAATTAACAGACAGTTCACAGAAGAAGATGTACAAGTAATCAACAGATATATGAAGAAATGTTCAACATCCCTAATAATAAGGGAAATGCAAATCAAAACTACCCTAAGATTTCATCTCACCCCAATTAGAATGGCGATTATCAGGAATACAAGCAACAATAGGTGTTGGCGAGGATGTGGTGAAAAAGGAACACTCATACATTGCTGGTGGGGTTGCAAATTAGTGCAGCCACTCTGGAAAGCAGTGTGGAGATTCCTCAGAAAGCTTGGAATGGAAATACCATTTGACCCAGCTATCCCACTCCTTGGCCTATACCCAAAGGACTTAAAATCAGCATACTACAGAGATACAGCCACATCAATGTTCATTGCTGCTCAATTCACCATAGCCAGATCATGGAACCAACCTAGATGCCCTTCAGTTGATGAATGGATAAAGAAACTGTGGCATATTTATACAATGGAATATTACTCCGCAATGAAGAATGATAAAATTATGGCATTTGTAGGCAAATGGACGAAATTGGAGAATATCATGCTAAGTGAGATAAGCCAATCTCAAAAAACTAAAGGACGAATGATCTCACTGATAAGCGGATGAAGACATATAATGGGGGGTGGGAGAGGTTAGCATTAGGTTTAGGGTTAGGTTTAGGGTTAGGGATAAGGAGAGCGGTAAGAATGAAGGAAAGAAGGACTGTATAGAGGGAAAAGAGGGGTGGGAGGGGTGTGGGGGAAGGGAAAAAAAATAAACATCATTGCCCTATGTAAACGTATGATTACACAAATGGTATGCCTTGACTCTATGTACAAATAGAGAAACAACATGTATCCCATTTGTATACAATTAAAAAAAAAACAAAAAAAAATAAACACTGGTACACAATTACAATTGGGACCGCTGCCCTCCTGTACCCCTTAACTCAGCAATTCAGATATTAACCAGATGGACCTAGTAGAGATAATCACATGAGATTACTTGTCTATTGTTTTAACCGCGAGAATAATAAGAATAGTCTTAGGTCACATAGAGTTTAGATATTAAGGAAGTAAATATTGTATTAGTTCACCGAGGTAGTTAGATATTCTTAAAACAATTATGAATAGGTAAGGATAATCTGTAAGGTTACTGTTTTCTCATAATTTTCTGTTCCTTGTTAAAAACAATTTCTGCCTGTGCTTTGAAATCTTCTTTAATATTAACCACAAGATTGTCATTATAGCCTGAAGAAAAATGTATATAAACCCAGCCTTCCCCAGAATAAAGTGGAATTGATTGCACCAGAACTAGAGTCTGTGTCTTTCATTCTCCATCCATCGCCGACGCTGTCTCCCCGCGCCCCGTTTACCAGTGTGGAACCCATGGACTCCTGCTAGGGCTGGACCCCGGCATGTGGGCAACATGCTGATTGTAGTGACCATCCTCTGCAGCCCTCCCCTGCTGGGCTCCCCCATGTACTTCTTCTTGGCCATCCTGTCCTTCCTGGATGCGTGCTTCTCCTCTGTGATCACATCAAAGATAGTCATGGACTCCATTCATGAAAGGAAAACCATCTCTTATGAAGGATGCATGATTCAACTTTTTGCTGAACACTTACTTGCAGGGTCAGAGATGATTAACCTCACAGTCATGGCCTTTGACCACTATGTGGCCATTTGGAAGCCCTTGCACTACTCTTCCATCATGAACTGGAGGCTCTATGGTATTCTGGTGGGGGTGTCCTGGACAGGGGGCTTCCTGCATTCCATCATCCAGATCCTCTTTACCTTCCAACTGCCCTTCTGTGGGCCAAATGTTATTGATCATTTCATGTGTGACCTGTACCCACTACTGGAGCTGGCCTGCACTGATACCCACATCCTAGGCCTTCTGGTGATCCCCAACAGTGGATTAATCTGCATCATCATCTTCTTCCTGTTGCTTGTCTCCTATGGTGTCATCTTGTTCTCCCTGAGGACACACAGTGCTGAAGGGCGGAGGAAAGCTCTGTCCACCTGTAGATCTCACATTGCTGTTGTGGTCTTGTTATTTGTCCCATGCATATTTATATATGCACGGCCTCCATCTGCCTTCTCTTTTGATAAAGAAGTGGAAATGTTTTACACCATCCTGACTCCCTTGCTCAATCCTTTGGTTTATACATTGAGGAACAAGGAAGTGAAAAATGCCATGAGGAAATTGTGGAAGAGATTATTGGTGGTTTCACTTAACTAATAATGTATTTCAGTATAAAAAATATGATGTAGAGTGGAAAAACTTGAGTATATTTAGTTAGACAAACAGTTGCTGTCATGGAACAAGATTACCTAATTCTAAGGCAGAGTTGTCCTGTGTGGGGGAGTGAAAACATATGCTTTAATTTAATATCACAATTTCACTCAGATACCACTCTATATTCTCATATGTAAATGAAAGTTCAATTTTACAGTTTCTTACCTTCATCAAAGATTGGAAGGATTTTAACTCATAACAATGATTTCCATTCATATTATGCATTGAAAAAATACTTTGTGGAAGAAACTATTAGAAATTAGGAACATTTCAAGTGAAAAGAACATTCTTTCTGATGCTGAAATCAGTGATTGATTCCAGTGCAAAACTTCAGGAGTTAGGAAAATCAGAGAGAAGAGCTTTCAAGACACCTGCATCATTTCACTTCATCTGAATGATAGGTCCATTACTATCTGCTAGAGTTTGAGTCACTTCTTGAATTTGAGAGATAGAATCTGAAATGCTCCAATTCTGCCTATGTGCATGGGCCCTTGGATCAGGTGACCACCTAATATCAAGCAACTACAGAAGAATAGGTGGGGCAATTCCAGAGATGAATCACATGGGAGAGTCTCTTATTCTAGTACAAAAGCAACTCCTGAGGCAACACCTACCTGCAACCCCAGGTCAAACCTGCAGGTGTAGTGAACACACTTTCCCCATGTCCCCACAGAGGGGACAGCACCCAGAGGAACCAGATGTAAAGTATATATTCTAAAGAGTATTAATTACAGTTTATTTAGTGATTTTCATTTTCCTGATTTTCATTTCCTAAGTGCAAATAATTTGAGTAATTATCAATAAAGGAATCATTCAAATTTAAAAACTTATTTGGTGGTCATTTCTGTTTTGCTAGTCTCAGGTAGTCAAGTGTCATCAGTAGTAACTGGAAAATCAACAATGACAACATATCATTGAGAGTACTGTGGGCAAAGGTAGTAAACTATCTTTTCTTTTTCCTCTCTTTAATCTTATAGGCCACCACCACAGTAGAAGAGCATATGATATTACTTTCAAAATAGATTGCAAAAGATACATGTAATTTCACTGATCACCCCAGAAAAAGTTCATGAAAGATTAAATTGTGAGTCAAAACCTCACCTGGACAATGCAGGTGCCCTGCAGCAGACCAAGAGTGTGACAAGGCTCAGACACGCAAACATGTCTGCTTCACTTTTCCCTTTCTTCACAACTGCCTGTCCTCAAAGCAGGAGGAGCTTCTTCATGTCCTCTGCCTTTCAAGGTTCAAGAAATGTGGACCTTTTAGCTTGACTCCATAAAGCTTCACTTTATGAATCTGTGAAGCCAAGATTTGAAATGTAGCTACAAGGTAAAATGCTATTCTGGTCAGAGCTCAGTGACCAACACCAAATCATTTCTGATTCATCATGTGCTCAAATTCAAACTTTTTAAATTATTTTGATGCTCAGCATTTCATTGTGGACTCTAGTTATATACAAGGAGAAAATGCACTACTATTCAGTGGGTGGGGTGGAGGGTAAACAAATACTGAAAGGCATCTACCCAAACTTTTTCATTCCCACTAGTTTATTGAGCAACAATTATTCAAAATTGCCTCCAAAACAATGGTAGCTTTGACTTTCCAATTTGTTTTCTGTGTTGATAACTTTAAGCATATTGAAGTACATTCTAGTGTTTTCAGCTTTTAGGTCATCTAACTGTTATGCTAATTACAATTTCACCTGTTATAGTTTCTGTAGTTATTCAAAGAGTTTGCAGAAACACATTATGATAATGTAAAAATTATGAATTTATAAGGTCTTTGGATAGCGGAAAGAAGACAGTACATGTAGAACAAAATCCTAATTTTAAAAATTATTCAGAAATGATATTTTGTGAAATCATAAGTTAGATATGTTCTTTACTTTGTTCAATGTATGAAAGCATTTTCCCTCCTAAACTTCTCTGTGGTTACCATGGATCATGGCTCACTCTTCCACTGTGGGTATTACTCTGTCTAATTCCCAGATTATCTTTCTTCTGTCACTCTTAGTAAAAATGCCATTATTTTCCCTTGGCTCTGACTCCTCTCCTTATCCTCTAATCATTGAAATATTTTTCTTGCTATTATTTTTTCAAGTATGAATATAAACTGACATTCTCTTTGAGTCATCATGAAGATTACATCCATTAGTGTATTCACAAATATGAAAAGGCAAGTGATTTCTTCTCCTTTCTGTCTATGGTTTCTTGGATTTATGTTGGCACCACCTGGATGGTTGGAGCATGCCCTTTGTCTGGCATGTGGGGCAGTGTATTAGAGTCACTTCATGGAATTTGAAAACTCATATTCTCATCCTGGATCTCTGATGCTTCCTACAAAACTCTATCATTCAGGTTAGCCTGAGCTGTGCATGGTAGTTTTAATATATTGTAAAGTATTTTAAATAAAAATTGTTGAACTAAAAATGAGAGCATGATACCTTCAAGATTATGTGACTCAATAAATATAGACACATTTTAATACTGGGTGACTTTAGGGAGTAAGTTACTCATCTGTTACAATCTGGGAAGGCTTTTCTGAGGCAGTGGTATTTAAACCAGTCTTTGTCCACAGTGGAAATGGCCAGTGGAAGTGAGAGCAGAGGAACTGTTGATGGTGTGAGACACAGAGTGATCAAGGAATGCATTCAGGAGAGACAGCAGTGGTTACACAGCAATAGGGATGAGGTCAAGCCCTATGAGGATAAGTAGAAAGGCAGATGGTACAGAGAACTTTGAACATCATAGTAAGCATCTCAACAAGTGCATCTGAGAATTGTATAGACTATTTAATTTTGCTTATGAATCATTGTAAATTCAAGTAATTCAAATGCATTGAATTATACACACACACACACACACACACACACACACACACATTTATTTATTTTTGATACCAGGTGTTGAACCCAGGGGTGCTTGGCCACAGAGCCTTATTTCCAACCCTTTTCATTTTTCTTTTTTTTTTTTTTTATTTTCAGACAGTGTCTTGCTAAGTTGCTGAGGACCTTGCTAAGTTGCTGAGACTGGATTTGAATTTATGAACCTCCTGCCTTAGCCTGCCAAGCCCTTGGGATTATGGGTGTGCACCACCACGCCCAGCTTACTTCTCTTTTTCAAATTCTTATAGAAAAGAAGCAAACTATTAGGAGAGCTTGGAAAAACAGTGAGAATATATAACTGATTTTTTTCCCTTCTTTAAAAAAATAAAATAAGCATCTCAGTAAAGTGCTGTGAGGTTCTACTTAAACCATTCTAGGATCAGTGATTATCATACTAGAATTAATGACATGTTGGCCTGAATATTTGGTCCTTATGATTCTCTTAAAGCTGACGAAGGATGCTTAGTTTTTATATACCTCCCAGAGAATATTTGAGAGTAAGGTACTTTGAGTCTTCTATAAGAAAGAAATTGACACTAAGGGATGATATTTGGGATGCTCTCCATGCCAGTCTTTATTTAGCAGGGACCACTGTTATGGGTTAAACTACATGTGCCTTCACCAAACAATCTCAATTTTTACCCTTAGACTTCATTCATTTACGTAAGAATTGCTTCTCCCATGAGAATTCATTTTATATAAGAATGCTTTCTCCCACCTCTATTCCCACCAACAATTGCTTAGCATAGCATATTTGGCAAAGCAAAGTGACAAAATTGTTCCTTCTGTTCTTGTACACTTTACTTGTGCAATGTACCTAACCCCATAGAACGTCAGAGAATGTTTGTCTAGATGTTAGTAATCATTCTTTAAATTATACTCCAATAGTGTCATTTTGACCCACTTCCCATTCTACATATGATTTAGATCTCATGATTTTTGTTTGTAATTTTGAATCAGCAACATCCCCTTATGATTAATGCACTGACATGCTCTACTTGTGGTTTTGAACTATAAAAGATGTGCTCTGACCCCTGGAGGGGGTCAAAGAGTGCAGACTTACAGCCTGCCCTTCGGCCACCAACTAGAGATCGTTTCCATCTCTTGCTTCAAGACTGACTAGGTGATTTGTTGCAATCTTGCCTTAACACCTGCTTGTATTTTGCACTGAATTACTAAGTGCAGGAAATAAGAAGATGGATATCTTCAGTGGGCATCTGGCGTCTTGAAGGGGGTAGGCTCTTTGTTATGGATAACTTCCAAGTCCAATTGTATGTAATTTAAGTTTGAAAGAAAGATAAAATTCAATTAAATAATTCTGACTGCTTTTTGTTCTCATATGACATAATCAAAACACTATCATGATTCCATACTCCAAATTTTATACTTCACTAATTGACAGATATCAAAATTTCATAACCTTGCTTTCATGAACTACAGCTAAGAAGACAACTTACTTTCAAGTTTTCCTTCTGTGACCTTGAATTCTGCCTAACTAGAGTTTTCATGATTCTCCATCTGCCCAAGAAAGCAATTTTTTTTCTTCTCATGCCAATATTCTAGATGGCATGAACTTTCAATTCTTTTTTTTTTATTTACTGAAGTTATTTGGAGCTGTCATTCATACTATCTGATCATTTTGAAAAAACTAGGATGATCTAAGATACCAATATAAATTATATCACTCATCAAAGGAACATCATGTTTTAAAACACTTTTGTAACTGTATTATTGGTAAGTGAATAATTGCAATTAACATTTTTAAAAAGTAAAAATGTCCTCTTGGAAAGTCAATGCTAATAATCATGATGAATGCAATTGCCCCAATTGCACACAGTACACAGCCACCTCCATATGTTTTGCGCATATTGAATCACTTAGCCATTTTAGAGTCCCTTAAAGGTAGTTTCTAGAATCATTTATTTTGTACAGGTGAAGATCAAGGAATGGGTTCAATCACAGATCCCTGGTGGGAAGTAGGGTGTCCTCTGACACAAGTCAGTGTGGCTTCAGACTCCATGCTAATCACTGAGATAACACACTTTACAATCTCATTTTATTTGCATGTCTGAGCATCTAGTTGGGAACCTGATTATCTAAATTAAAGTTTGCTTGGTTTTAAATTAGCTGACTTTTCTTTTTCCCTTCTGCTTGCAGTGTGTGGCTGCAGGCTGTGGGCAGTGTCAACAAACATCTCATAATAGCATGCAGTGATTAATGCCTGAGGAGTCCAAGGAATAATATGGTCAGAATACCTGGTTCTTTCCTAAGGAATTCTAAATGTTACATTTGATGTGAACAAGGAAGGAGTTATTATTTGCATTTTCTTACATACTTTGTTCATTTTATTTGCGTCTGTGGTCATTATCAAAAAGTGTATGTAACAGAGTTCCTGGAGGACAGTAATCTTGGGCAGCCCAATAAATGATGGGTTTTCTTGAACTGATGTAACATGGAGTTTAAGAATGGTAGTAAAGGAAATTCAGAGGAATTATTTCATCAAAATAGGTTTTTCACAGAAAAGGAAGAGATGATTCCTGGATATGATGGAGACATGCTGGCTCAGTAGGAAGAGTCTTCTTGTGCTTTGATTCATACCTCCTGTTTGCTCACTGTTCTAAATCTTCATCCATAAATCACATCTGACACTGTCTCAAGAATTTTAAAAATACACTCTTCTTTATTCAAATTGTTTATTATCCTTTACATCCTGCTGGTTATATAAGGAGTGTTCCCATAAGAACATTTGGCTGACCCTGCACATCATGGGAGAGGCCCTGATTTTACCAACAGTATTTTTCTGGGAATTGATAGTCACCCACTCATTCCCCTCCTAATGATGAATATTTTCACAGAAATTGATCAGACAATTCTAAAATATGTGCAGATGTGTACCTGTGTTTGAAAAGCAGCTTTGGTAATTAAAAAAAATTATCAGAAGAAATGGAGGACTGGGTCTATTCAATCTCAAAACATCACAAAACATCATTTTTTTGTTTATATTTGCTATAAACTGAATCTCAAAGAATTCTTTAAAAAAAGAAGAAAGTATTCAAAAATTAAATGATTTGTCTCTGGAAATATTTTATAATTTTTAAATTTAATGGTAAAGATGGAATTTTAATATGATAAATAAATAGAAGGAAGACCAGTAGGATAGAAGAAGGGGATTGGGGGAAGGGACAGGGGAGGGAAAGGGACAGTACTGCATTTATATTGTGTCAGAATGTACTCCACTGTTCTAATTACTTTTTACTAACAAAATCATAAAAAAGAAAAGGAAAGCCAACATGATCTAACTAATAAAATATATTATCCGTGACACTAAATGTATGGAAAAGAATGGAATATAGGCTAAATCATGGAAGATCTAATAGCTACCCCCATACTTCCTTTTGTTCACATTTCTCCATTTTTTCTGACTGTGGCTCTCTCTGTTTCTGTTTCTTTTCTGAGTCAAACTAAAAAAAATAAATTTTTCTAATTCTCCTATTTTTCACACTGTGCATATAATATTTATTATATTATCTGCACCATTCTCCTTTTTTTTTTTTTTTTTTTTTTTTTTTTTTTGCGGTGCTTGAGATTGAACCCAGGGCCCTGTGCTTGGAGGCGAGCACTCTACCAACTGAGCTATCTCCCCGGCCCCTGCACCATTCTCTTTGTGATTTTATTCCCAAGTTATCCAACTCTATTTTTTCTAACAGAAACAAATGAAGCATTTAGCAAAGCAGGCCTAAGACTGAAATGGGAGTTTCAGTGTAGTTTGAAGTCCAGATGTGTTGGTGGCACCTTATTACTGACTGGCATTCTTGAAGTATCCCTCTCACCAAGAGTGTGATTCATGTCAGATAATTCTTCTGTGTCAGACTCACAAGTAGAATTTCAATTAAAAGAAAATTAAACTTGTTTCTTAATTCTATGAATGATTGATAAGGCTTCTGAGCTTTAATATTCTTTTTTCACAAATCACTTTTATTCTACTTTTTTTTTTTTCCTTTGGTAGTGAAGAGGAACAAAAATAGGACACAATGCTTGAAGTCTGTAAAGTAGCAAATGGTTTGTTGTGGGTCCTCTTAAAAGAGCCTGAATAGCTTCCTCTGAGTTTTCCCTCAAGCATTAGTCTCCATGGTGTGTTCCCTGACATCACACAGAACTGCCTTATCATCTCTCAGATTAGAAGAGAAAAAAATGCCTTTACTCTCCAGAAAATGTGTTTTTAGTTTTAAAGTCATGGATTCTTTAGATCAGCTTTTGAAAAAAAGCAATTCAAGTAATGTATACTATTTATATCCTTTATGTATTTTTTTTTCTCTCATACACACCCCTTGCTACCTTAGTCCACAAGCACTATGCATTTTCTTCAAGGACTGATGAAGAATTTCTTATCCAGGACTCAGTTCTTTTGCTTAGTAATATAAGTACTTTGCCTGAATACTAAAAGTGATATGACATCCCATCCTCTTATACACTGTACTCTATTCCTGAATAAGAGAGGAATTGAAAACATCTTATGTTAACAAAGAGAAGTTTAAAAAAAGAAGGAAAGAACCCTGTTACACAGGAACATAAAAGCTTTGTAAACTCCTGAGCAAGTGAAAAGTCACATAAAATTGTGTTGGCTAATCAGGGTAGTGTAAAGAATTCCAATCCCCAGGGAGGCTGACAAGCAATTCTAAAGGTTCATGGTTTCTCAGGGAGCCTCTTTAAATTCCAGTCAGAAGCCAAGGCAGAAACTTTTGCTTCATTTTTCTTTTTTCCTAAGTCCATCTTGAAGGTATCAGTTGAGCAGCAGAGGCAACATCCTCCATCTCTACTTACCAGAGAAGTTATTTCTCTCTTAGGTGAAGAACGAAGACCTGAAAAAAGAGCATCATGCTTTGACCATTACCAGAGTGTTTAAGGACCTGACAATTGGTGAGATTACTAATTAACATTTCTGCATTTTCAGACAGGGTTTTCAATAGTGATGTAGTACTTCAAAGTGCAGGTGTTGTAGTCAGGTTCTCATGGTTAATGTTATATGCTGTCCTTTTCCTTAATAACAGTGTACACTTGAGCTAGCTTCATAAACTTTCTGGCCCCCAGATTTCTCATCTTTAGTAGGAATTGTACCAAGATGAGTGGACATAGCAGGGGATAAAATGACAAATGTGGAGCTGAGAGGACAGCACTTGACATCTAAGTACACAATGGAGAGCATTCAAATCGTTCTTCTATTTTAATTACTTTTCTTCCTTTGCTTTAGGAACTCCTATGAAAGTAAATCCATACTCAGCCTTGTATTTTGAGTAAAAACAGAATAACTTAGGAATTAAAGGTGAATATTATGAACGCATGTCAAAGTACAGATGTAGGAACATGGAAAAATTAAGTACTCCTGTGCCAATCATGGGTAGTGATAGAGAGTACAAAATTTACTATTGCCACAACCACAAACTAACAAATAGCACAGGAAATGACAAGATAAGAAAAGGGGACTCATAGCACAGAATGGAAGCTTATGATTTAACTATCTATGTAGTTTGTTAAGTGTGCCTGATGTCACAGATTTCATGGGGCTCCTGCTGCAGGATTGTTCAGGAATATCCAAGTGGCTGATGTGCAGAACTGCTTCAGGACTAGTCCTCATAGCTTGACATCACCCTTGCATCACTAAGACAACAGAAAAGAAGTTCAGGCATATGTTGAGAAGGAAACCAACAGAGAGAAAGAATATACTTTCACTCACATTTAGCAGAAATGAGGACATGTCTAGAGAAATGAGCATGAGTACACTGAGAAGAAAGTGATACCGCCTGTTTACTGGTGATGAAGTCTGCTCCTTCTAATGTTGAAGATTGAACACTAGAGAAGCACCCCCAGGCAAGAATATTAAGCAGGTTTTATTTAAAGGTAATAATACAGACTTCTCCTGGCAGGAAGAAGGGGGCCAGGGCTGATGTTCTAAAAGTCCCAAGAAGTGAGCACACCCTACATCTTTTATAGGTTAAAAGTCTCTTTTGTTCTCCAGTTCTCTCCCCCCTTATCTCTCCTTCCTGCCTACTAGGCCTGGTTTTGCATTAAGTGAGAAGCCATGGGCAAGGGGAGGGCCAAGGTGATTCAGGCAGGCAAAGGCCCAGGGGGCATTAATTAGCAACTCCATGCTTGCACTCCTTGATAAAGGCAGGTAAATTTGGTAACCAATGGGCTCTGGAGCTCCTTGACATTCCATTCTCCCAGGGACAGTCTCCAACTTCCAGAGGCAGATGGCTTCATGGTTTCATTTCCTTGAATTGACCCAATTTCCTATTTCTACACTAACCTCCTGTCCTTAATTTTGGCTTCATTCCCCTTTTAGCTTTAGGAACTCCTAACTGCTGTAAGGAAAAGAAAGGGGGCATCAGTCATTCTGGCTGCTTCGAAGCTGAAAGGGGGAAGCGAGGGGCAAGCAGTTTGGAGTTCCTTTTTTAAAAATCTGGTCAATTGAGGGGTCCAAGGTAGAAGTCTGGTTGGGGAAGAGCAGATTGTAAAGTCATCTGGGGGTGGGTGCTTCTGTGATAGAAGAACAAAAAAAACATGAGTACTGAAATGAGATTAGTACAAAGTAAATGTTGCAGCATCTGAAACATGCCACTGAGTATCATGAAAATGACAAGTCAATCTCTCACCAGGAGGTGGAAGAACTGAGAAATTGCTTCCATAATGAGGTCTAACAAAGTCTGGAGAGGACAAGGCCTTTATTTGGGGACTTTAACATTGTCCAGATTATCAGGAATGTAAACACAACATTTAACTCTTAATGTCATAGACGTCCCCAGAAAATATAGTTAAGCTACTTAATGTCATCTGATTTTTTAAAATATCCCTTTATTGGTATAACCTGTGTTTAGTAGAGATCTCTATATTTCTGTTACTTAAGGCTACATAATCATATGAGCAAACACATATTAAGTCTACCTGTGTAGCTTAGGAAGGTCTTAAACTGACAAAAACTTCTGACTCTGGCAGTTTCTCTTGATAGTTATCAGGCACATTTGCTGAAGAATCTTTCTTTCATTTGTAGCTTCCAGTCTTTATTCTAGTGGGCTAATACAAGTGTACATCTTAAGTTACATTTAACTATTATTTCTTTTAAATGCCCAAGAATGGCTATATTTTGGTTTTAACAGTTTTGCTGGGTGTCTAAGATCAAGCTGGTCAAATTGACCTGGTTCCTGTTTTGTTAAAGAGTCAGCTGAGTTCCCACAGGGGCCACTCATGAAGAACTTAAGAGTAGCTTCTTAGCTCCACCAGTGTCATTGGTTAGGCAGGATCTCCTTGATGAGGTGGCTTCCTTTGGAAGCATCAAGGGATGTCTCCCTTTTTCTCTGACCCTCCTCTGCAGCAGATGCACTGAGAGATTTTTTATCCTCTAGTCTCAACAATCTCCTTGATCAGGAGGTTGTGTGACCCAGAGTTGCAACACTCCTTAGAGAAGTTCTTTTGTTCATGGTTCAGGCTGACTGAGGGCAAAAGATCCAAATAGTGGTCTATCTTGTCCTCTGTATTTAATTCCAATTTTTAAGTTTGATCTTAATCATCCAGCAAGCCAGTCTCACCAGTCATAAAGTAAGAGTACTGGGCTTTAACTTCAATGTCCATAACTTTACAGTTATTTACCCTTTTATTTGGCTGGAGTCTGTATTAGTACGGGAAGTTACCACTATCTGTTCTATAGGTGATGGCTTATTATCACAAGTTACCTAGGTTGTGTGTTCTTGAAGCAGCTACTTCTGCAAAACATTAACAGGTAACAGTTTTACAAAATGAAATTAGCAAGAGTAAAAATATATTCAGCTTGTATAATAGCTATCTTGAATTTTGACTGAGAACCACATTATATCCCCTATTTGAGATCACAGTACTTTTACAACAAGGACCAACCTTTTGACTATAACTTTAAATAAGCTGAAGTCTGACTTATTTTGGAGCCCTTCTATTATTCAGTAAGGTGGGAGGTAGAGCCTTATCTTAGGTAAGGCGTGGCTCTTTACAAATCTTAAGTGTTCTAATTTTGATGTTGATCTTTGCTTCTTTCTTAAATATCATTTTAAGAAGTTTACATACACTGTTTCCTGAGTCTTTATAAACTTTATAATTAACACAATTTAACATTGTATCTAAAACATGAATCAAAAAAAGGCTGAGAGAGCTTTTAACTTTTCTTTTGTGTGTCAAAGTGGCAAAATGTTTTCATGTTTCACAATATTAACCTTTAAACAAGTCAGGCTCTAACTTTTATAAACACATTTATATTTGAAATTTTTTATCTCAGTGTAAAAAGTAACAAATTGTGCATATACCCTATTGATAATAGGTCCCATAATAGAACATTAAATAATAGAAATAAATCCCCAATTAAAATTTACTCTTTATAATTTTAAGATTACCATTACAGACAAGTTTAATCTGGAGAATAGCAGAGCTTGATAAATTCCCTGCTTTAAAAACTTGTACACCTGGAAAATATGAACCCATTTAATATACAACTAGTGACCATTTCACAATTACCTTGACACTTTTATCTTACCAAATTTAGTTTTTAAAGAAAAATTTAAACTCTGTAACATAGTACAATACTCTAACAGTTGTTTAACCATAATTGTATAAACCTCAATTTTTAAGACTAATAGTTCTAAAGAATAAAACTTAAATAGACATAAAGTTAAGAGTAAATTAGTGTTTCTAAGAAATCCTTGTCATTTTACCATGTCATTTTACCATATAGATTAAACTTTGGTTTATATCAGAACATTAGTATTTCACCTTAGGAAAAACCTTAAATAGCTTTAGCTGTCTCACATACATACAACCAACTTAGTTACATACAAACTTGCTGAAACTTGCCCTTTACTTACACAGACTTTCATAGCACTTAGACCCTCATGTATTTCATCACACAAGCACTTTCTTACCCAGAAACATTTCCTTTTCCCTTTTACTAAATATATTTCCATACCCAGAACCTTTTATTTTCTCTTTCCTATTTGTTGACCCCTTTTTGTTCACATTCTGAAACAACTCTTATGAAATTTCTGAATTTAGATAAATTATTTTAATAAGATTAAATATTTTGTTGTTTATAGTACTCTAATTGAAACACAGTTGAAACTTTTGGGACCCTTTGTATATAGAAATGCACTTGTTAGGACATAACTCTTAGTAACCTTGTTTTTAGTTTAGTGATGACACAAAGCAAGTTTAAACCCTTTTATTTACCAACCTATGAAAACACCAATAATGTTTAAGTCTGATACCCCATGGAATTTAAAGAGTTAAGAGTACTTGATGTTATTTAACAATTAGCATTTTAACTTTGTAAAGTAATCAGATGTCTCTACAAACACATTTGAGTAATCCCATACATGTTAACTCTAATTCACTTATTCTGTAAAAACCAAGATATCAGACAAGTGTCCTAAACAGTATTTGCTGTCTCTTTCCTGTTGAAGAAAAGTTCTACAAACAATTGATATTATACATTTTATTAACATCAATATTTTATTAGCTTGACCACCTAGAGACTTGCGAGTTATTTTCAAAGACATTGTACTTTCATTAGTTTACCCAATTTGAATTGAACTTTTTAAATCATGTGAATTAAAAGTATCTGGATCCATTTTTAAATTTTAATTTTAGGAGCGCTCAGTTTTTATACAGACAAAACATGACATCAGACAGCACTACATAAAAATAACACAAAATCAAAGGCCTTGTAACTTTATAGGTGAGTCTCCATTGCAATGTAAAAGATGTTCAAAAACTCTAGTTGAATAAAAAATAGAACTGATCAAAAAAAAATCATGAGCTCAAAAAAATATAGAATTAAAAAAAACAAGAGTCCTGGAAAAATGATAAGGTCGTTAATTACTTTAGTAAGGCACCGTAAAATTTGCTTTTGCTGGAGTTTAGGTAAGACTCCTTTACCTTATTTTCTCTTGGGTTTGAGACCTGTCTCCTACTGAGTCTTTAGGCTTCTTTTATTTACATTTCAATGTAATCCTTGACTGAGATCTGGAAGGACCTAACAGTTTTTAACAGAAACTTTGTGCCTAGGGCATTCTAGCCATCTCATCAGGACAGATTGGATGTTAAAGAAAATTATGAGACCTTATTTTCCATTACTTTTGAGAATGAAGCTACTTTGCTAAGTTCCTCACTGAGATATGCCATTGGTTACTGAGCTGCCTATGGCTGCTTATCCAGAATTTATTTTCCCCTTTGTGACAAACAGGTTAAATCTTGCTTCATATGTAAGCTGAGGACAGGAGCTTGAAGTAAGGCCCCTTTTTGATATTCCTGGGGCAGAATATTGTCCTATAGTGTCTATTTCCTGTAGTATTGAACCTGTTGATGACATAATTAAGCTTTATTTTTTGAGATCTTTTAATTCCTATTAGCTAAGAAGTTTAGGAGTTCTGCAATGGCCTTTTGATATTCCTCCTGGGTGAAGGCACATAAAGGATGTCATTTACTTACTGGAGAACAATCACAGATGTTTTATCTCTGAATTTTATTAAGTCCTTAGCTAAGGTTTGTCCAGAACAGGTGAGGGCCATCTAAATCCTGAGGCAACACTGTCTAGGTTAGTTGAGATACAGTATCTGGTTCCTCAAAGGCAAACAGAAATTGCTATTCAGAGTCTAGCATAGACAGGAAAAGTCATCTTTTAAATCTAACTTAGTAAACCAAGCAGCAGTTGGAATTCAAGATAAAAGTGTATGGATTAAGAACTACAGGGTGGGGGAAATTACTGCTTCATTATTCAAAGGTTTTGGACTAGGCAGTTTGCTTTTTAACTCCTAAAATGGGTGAATTGCATGGGCTATTGCAAGGCATTAAAAGTTTCTATCAGTTTGAATGATCTTTAATAAATCCTTTTCTTGCCTATATGTTCCCTTTTCTTTCTTTTTGAAGTCAATTAAAAAATGGAAGATGCAAATTGGAGAAGATCATCTGAGGATTGATCAGGGCCATGTGCCAATTTTTGTAATTCCCTCTAAATGTTTGGGGCTGACTGAATAATGAATTTATACTTTAAAAGTAGGTGGCCCTTTATGGATTCAGGATTCAGAGTGGTGTGTTTTCTTATTGCTTTCCTAAGTCTGTCCATGAAAATAGCAGGACTTTCCTGAAGGCTGCAAATAGTTTTTTTAGGCATTGTACTCATTATTTGAATACCAGTTAGGATGGTTTCTGGGAACTGCCTGTTCTCTAGATGGTTAATAGCATAATTTTCCAGGTGAAGTCATACCTGGCATAAGTTTTGAAACATCTCAATATTTATTAGGATCCTCCAAAAGCCTCCTTAAATTTATTTTTGTCTGTCTTAAGTGTCCCGACCCGCAGGACATCAATGAGGACAGCGAACCTAAGAGAGAAGGAATGAAAGGGACAAGAGACACAGGGAGTGACGGCAAGACAGGAATTCTGATCAAGCTGCAAATTTTTATTGTTCACATGGGTATTTATGCTGAGGGAATGAGGGGTATGACGAGGTGCAGGCTGGTTGGCTGTGTTCTTCTACTGGGCTCCTGATAGGGTGCAAGTTCGCGCCGGTGGGAAGGTGAAATCCTGGAAGAGAAGCAGGGACGGCACCATAGGCGCCATTTTGTCAGAACTATCAGCCAGGAGCAGGGAGGGGCGCTGCTGCTTATCATAAAGGTCAGAACCTTCTCAGAATGAGAACTTCTTCTTGGTCCCTGACACTTAAGTTGGGAAGGTCCCCTCGATTTTCCTCCCTTAGTGGGTGATTCCTCAAGTATTTTCTCCTCTCATGGTAGAAATTATTGATGTCAAGCACAGTAACATATGAAAGGCACTTTTCTTGATCATTTGCAATTTAGCAGTATGCAGGCTAGTGGTGAATCTGGCAATACTGTTGAGAGAGAAGCTCCCTTCTGAGTTAGAAGTATTAGGGACGTCTCCCTTACTTTGAGCTTCCTTATGGCCCAGAAAAACCCATCTCTCACTACCTGGTTTTGCCAAAGATATTTATGGCCTTCTTTGGCAAAGTGCTAGGGTCCTAGTTTGCCCTGTGCTAGAGACCCTGGGAGGATTCAGACTTAAGGGCATTACTGCTTTCCTCCTGCCACTATAAACTCCTAATTATGAAAAGCGATGACAAAAGTAAAAAGTCTGCCTTTTGCCTATTTTCTTGCCCTGTAGACTAAAGGAATCTCCAGAGGGTGAGGGGACATTGGTTGGTTGTTAGGCGTATAACACCCTTTGCTTGGAGGGTCACACGGGAGCGGTTTTTAAATGCATCCCTCTTGCTGCTTAAAGAGAACACCATGAGCACATTAAGTATAGGAACAGTAATGGGGAGACTCTAGTGTCTAGACTAGTGAGGGCTAACTATGTGAACAAAGGGAACCTGGGCATTTTCATGCTAATCATCCCAGGCCTTAATCCTACAGCTTGAATTCCTAATGTCTGATCAGCAAGGGAAGAGGAGCATCCAGGAGGGAGTGGATGTGCGGGAGTGTTGTGCACTGTGTGGCCCATATGGAGGCAAAGGTAATTGGTGCTTTCCCTCAGTGCCGCTTGTCTACCTATCACTCTGGATACCCCTCAGGTCTGTTGGGAGGGGGAGTCTGGAGAAGGAACCTTTGGGGTCCACCTGAGAGTAGCCCAGGCCGAGAACCCCGTAGTTGTTTCAACCCTTCCTCCACATCCACGCATCCTGGACAGATCAGGACTAGGGACACTGTGTACTCACTGCAATTACACTCCGGGACTGGACAGAAAGTAGGAAACGGCTTCAGCAGAGTCCAACATGACTACAGAGCAGGTGATTGGAAACTTGCCTGGGCCGGGAAACCTCTCACCCGAGTCATAAGAATGGCCGCTGCCCTGATTGCATTTAAGTAGCTGACGGGTGCCCATTTTGCCCTCCAAAAATAAAGAGACAGAAAGATGCACCTCTAGCAGATGTGGGGTGCGTGGAGAGAGAAGCTTACTTACCTTGCCATAAATCTCGGTGGGATCTCCAAATCTGATACTGCCGTTTACTGGTGACGAGTTCTGCTCCTTCTAATGTTGAAGATTGAACACTAGAGAAGCACACCAAGGCAAGAATATTAAGCAAGTTTTATTTAAAGGTAATAATACAGACTTCTCCTGGCAGGAAGAAGGGGGCCAGGGCTGATGTTCTAAAAGTCCCAAGAAGTGAGCACACCCTACATCTTTTATAGGTTAAAATCTCTTTTGTTCTCCAGTTCTCTCCCCCCTTATCTCTCCTTCCTGCCTACTTGACTAGGCCTGGTTTTGCATTAAGTGAGAAGTCATGGGCAGGGGGAGGGCCAAGGTGATTCAGGCAGGCAAAGGCCCAGGGGGCATTAATTAGCAGCTCCATGCTTGCACTCCTTGATAAAGGCAGGTAAATTTGGTAATTAATGGGCTCTGGAGCTCCTTGACATTCCATTCTCCCAGGGGCAGTCTCCAACTTCCAGAGGCAGATGGCTTCATGGCTTCCTTTCCTCGAATTGACCCGATTTCCTATTTCTACACTAACTTCCTGTCCTTAATTCTGGCTTCAAAAGGAAAGGACCAGCAATCTGAAAAGAATATGCATCTTAGATAGTTGGGAAAGAGAATATGCTTAATTAGATGGGGCATGCTTAATTAGACAGTACAAGAAAAAAAATCTTTAATTGGTGAAGAATAATCTTAGATCAAATATATGGAAAATTTAAGAAATTTAACAGAAAAGTTTATTACAAGTAGTATTTTAATTTATTTTTAAATTTGTTACAATAATTATTTAATAAGCTATATGAAAGTGTGACTGATATGTACATACATGTGCATATAAATTATTTGAAATTTATTACTTAAAGTACAGTTACAAAAAGACTGCCCATAATGAAAATCTTATTACAGCTCTCTCTTACAATTTTGAAAGAAACATATGTATATATAAAAAATAAAATTTAAAACAAAATTCTATTATTTACAGAGCAATTAATGTTAGAATTAGTTTTGTTGCTAAATAATTTGTTTTGTTAGGAAGAAAAGAGTGGGTAATGTGAAGAGTGGGGTACAGAGATGCCAACTTTCCAAGATCACAGCTCAAAGTGGTGACTCAGTGCCCACAAATCATGATTTGAGGGGCCTCTGACCAATCTCAGGAACAGGACCATCATATTCAAGAGTATACCATGAAGGAAGGAGAAACCAAGGTATTTTGTAGGAGAAATGTGGACAGTATAACCTGCTACCTACATCACAATATAGACCTAAAATTGATATTGAAGAACACATGGAAGTTAGAGAGGGGTGGGTCTATGGTGGGGTCACTTATGGAAAGTTTTCAATAGTTTAAATTTTTTATATAAGATGCTGGATTATGTTAGTATAACCCTTGACAAATAAATTAACCACAACCTTACCTTCTCTTTCTGAACTTCTAGGAAATTTGATGGTAAGATTTTAATCTTGATGTTTAATTCTAAATACTCCTATAATAGTAACAAAAAATAAAAAGATTATCATTGTTATATGTTCCCTTCTAAATTAACAAAATTATATTTAAAAGATTTATGAAAGGTCAGTGATTTTCTTTTTCTTCTGCCTCTCAGTATAAAACGCTTTGTGTTGTATGTCCTTATGTTATTAATGTTTTATTCTTAGTATTATGTGATGATAATTTGTAATAGTCATATTTATATGAACATCTTAATTGCTGAATAGGTTAGATATTTCTCAATTGCCATTATTAACATTGGATAATTTTCCAATATAAAATTTCCACTTTTTTTTTTTCTCTTTTCATTATTAGGATAAATTTATATGCCTGGGGTTAGTAGTATAAGCAATACAAGTGAATTAAGATTCTGGAAACATTTACTAATACATTTTTCAGAAGTATTACATGAATGAATCAATTTTGTTGCCATTTTAGTGTAGGAGTCATTTTTTAATGCATGAGTTTAAAAAGGCATTTTATTATGAATAGTTCAGTTTTATCTCAGTTTGTTTATGCAGACACTGTTTAAAATATTGCTGACATGAATACTCACATCTTCCTTTTGATCTATGCTTTTCATGGATCAGAAAGCTGACACACAGCTATTAACTATGAAACTGGGATTGCTATCTTTTTGATAGAAACACTGAACAGATTTGTTTCTTTTTTCTTAACTATTCTGCATAATTATAGATTAAGAGATATGAGATTGTATAGAGGGTTCTAGTATGTAACTCAGTTTCCTTTCATATTGTTTTCTTATGTTACCATGGGTATGTTTGCCAAGATTAAGAGATACTTTAAAATAATATAAGACTTTGATGGACATGGTGGTATGTGCCTGTGATCTCAGCCACTCAGGAGGCTAAAACAGGATGACCACAATTTTGAGGCTAGCATCAGCAACTTAGTGAGGTCCTAAGCAATTTAGGAAGACATGTCTCAAAGTAAAAAGGCTGGGGTTGTGGCTCAGTGATTAAGTATCCTGGGTTCAATCCCTGGTATCAGATAATAATGAAAATAATAATAAGGACTGGGGAGATAACTCAATCGGTAGAGAGCTTGCCTTGTAAGCACAAGGCCCTGGGTTCGATCCCAAGCACTGCAAAAAAATAATAATAATAATAATAATTATATGAAATTTTATGTACATTTAAATCATTTACCACTTCTGTACTTTTTCCACAGTAGGATTCCATCTAGAAGAGCACAGTACATTACAATTACATTTTACATAATTTAAAATCATAAAACTTGTCATAAACCATGAGCACACCCTCATGTTAGTATCTGATGAGTATTTAATCCAAATATGGTATTGCTCTAAGAACTCCTCAAGAAAAAGATAATGAATAAATAAGAGCTCCTTGATTATTTGATTAATTAGGAAACTATCTTCCTTTGAACCTTCCACTCAGTTTGGATTTCTTTGTAAAGGAAATAAGAAAGAAACCAGTGGGGACTGAGGGCCACAGTAATGCATTCAAGGAATGCTAAAGACATTTAAAGTGTTGTGTATTTTAAAAGTATCATTTCTTCATTGTGAATTATCATCAAAAGACTTTACACTTGTAAATCAGTAAGAGGAAAGGTACTCAGCCTTGTCAAGGTGAGGGAGAAATCAGAGGCAAAGGTTGTCATTCTGCTCTGTGTCCTGGGCTGTGGCAGGTCATTCTCATGCCTCCCCATCATCTGTGCTTCTGACTGCATTGATGTTTCTAGTGGATGACTTCACTGAACTCTGCAGAAGATCCACACAGAGAGTCATTTCCTAATAAAGTCATTCACTGAGCAGAAACTTGAGGCTTTTTGAATTTTTAGGATCTATGAATAAACTGATCTGAGCCTCAGAAAGATTGGAAGCCAGGTCTGCATGAATCTGGAGCAGATTTTCTTCCTCATTCTTTGCCTTTCCTGCTTTGGTTCTTGGTTTAGCAGACCTCTGCTAAATTATATATTGATCTTCCAGGGTTGTTTTCTGACACCATGACATTTTAGGTTTTGCTTACACTCTCGTTTCCTTAGTAATAGCCTGTGAGCTTTTGACACAGAGTTCAAGGTGCAGACACTAGTGAGGAATGAACTGAAGGAATGGTGACAATGGCTGCCTTCAGTCTGGCGGAGGACATATGCTAAGGCTAACAGTTGTATGTGTTAGCTTTATTAATATTCCAAGTTGTTATTGTTGATTCAAAGGGAAGTCACTTGTCATTCTTGAATAAGCCCAATGATTGTTTTATTCCCTTCTTTTAACAACCAAAAATACATATGTATGCATACATGTACACATAACTATTCACAGACACAAATGCTATTTGCATTTTAGTTACATGAACAGGCGAGGATAGTCACTCTTTGAAGCTGTGTCAGCCAGAGACAAATGATTTCAAGAGTTGGGAGTATTTATCTGGAGAACTCATAGAAAAACTTCCTGTGGGTGAGGCCACCTGGTTTTCATATAAGAACATTTTATCATTTATGATTTTACATTTCCAAATTTGACCATCATTATAATCCTAGGAGATGAGTATATAAACTGTTTATAACACTTCTATCTTATAATAAATTCATATAAATTTGAAACCATGTGTTTTGAAGAATTATATCTGCTCAGATAAGGTGATATTGTATAAATAAATAACACATAATAAAGTCTCAAGACTCTAAATTATATTCACCCAGTTATTCCTTTTCTTACCTAGTGGTTACCAATATGCATCTGTAGGTGACTGGACAATCACCTTCTGATTCTTCCTGATGTGCTTGTTTGCTTTATCAAGATTCCTCATTTAAACATGAGCAATCAAATAATATACTTTAAATTTCAAGATGGACTGAAACTATAGAGAGACTGCACCTGCTCTGAACTTCCTCCTGGAAGAGGAAAAAGTTCTATTTCTTTCTCTGCTAATCTTTTTTAAAAAGAATTGAATTTTGAAGCTAGAGATTTCTTATAACATGAAATTCCTGGAAGAGGAAAAAGTTCTATTTCTTTCTCTGCTAATCTTTTTTAAAAAGAATTGAATTTTGAAGCTAGAGATTTCTTATAACATGAAATTCCCAGTGAAGAATCTGTTGTTTGATTCAAATTAAAATTTAAGTACAAATTATTCTCCAATAAATAGGGATCAAAAGACCTCACACAGGTTGTGGTTCCTGAGCTATTGCTTTCCCTCATTGTTCCAGTTATTCATCATAAAATAGACATTATTTTTATTGACCTTTGCTCACATTTTTAAATGATGAATTGCCAGTAAAACCTCAACACTTTGTATATATTTATGCATCAAGAGCTATGTACTTTTTCATATATCTTTCTGTTTTATAAAGAATGAATCATCACATTCAAAGGATCAATTCTTTCCAAATTTTTTAAAAAATTTTGAGGAGTAACCATGGTTTCCAAAAGCCACCTCAACAATTTCTTATTTGTTTTCTAATGGTAGATGAGGCAGTCCTCTGGTCAAGCATGGCAGGTTACTCAACCCTACCTCATACCATGCCTATGGGTGTTTTGGTTAGTAAATAATAGTCTTTTAATTTATTTTTTTGCAACTTGTGTGTGGCTTCAAAATGCCTCTAAATAATTCACAATGGTTTTAAAGCTAATCTTTGAAATAAAAAGCAACTTCTCCACCAGTTTGAAAATCTGGTTTTCTTCAGTGCACAATAATGTATCTCCACCTCAATTTTGCCTGATCTACAACAGCCTTCAATAAATGTCTAATATTATGTTCTAAGTGATGAAATTAAAAGCACTCAAGATAAGTTCAAATAATGAAGCACCAACTAGTTGATGACTATAATATTACAAATAGCATGAAGCAATTTTCTATTCTAATTGTAGGTTTACATGATCACTCTTTTACCTTCATATTTTCCTTGGAAATGATGCAAAATTATAGCATTGTAACTGAGTTTGTCCTACTGGGGCTTTCAAATATTCCAAGAGTTCAGAAAATGATATTTGTTGCATTTTTGTTGGTCTACCTTGCAACTGTTTTGGGCAATATGCTGATTGTAGTAAGCATCCTCTGTAGCCCTGCACTGCTGGGCTCTCCCATGTACCTCTTCCTGACAGTCCTGTCCTTCCTGGATGCCTGCTTCTCCTCTGCCATCACTCCAAAAATGATTGTGGACTCTATTTGTGAAAGAAAAACCATCTCTTATAAAGGATACATGATTCAACTTTTTGCTGAGCACTTCCTTGCTGGGGCAGAGGTAATTGTTCTCTCGGTCATGGCCTATGACCGCTATGTGGCCATTTGCAAGCCCTTGCATTGCTCTTCCATCATGAACTGGAGGCTCTGTGGCATTCTGGTGGGGGTTTTCTGGACAGGGGGCTTCTTGCATTCCATCATCCAGATTCTCTTTACATTCCAGCTGCCCTTTTGTGGACCTAATGTCATTGATCATTTCATGTGTGACCTGTACCCATTACTGGGGCTGGCCTGCACTGACACCCACATCCTAGGTCTTCTGGTGATCAGCAACAGTGGATTAATCTGCATCATCATCTTCTCCCTGTTGATTGTCTCCTATGGTGTCTGTCATCTTGTTCTCCCTGAGGACACACAGTGTTGAAGGGCGGAGGAGAGCTCTGTCTACCTGTGGATTTCACATTGCTGTGATGGTTTTGTTTTTTGTTCCCTGCATATGTACCTATGCAAGACCTCCATTTGCCTTCACCTCTGACAAAATGGTGGCCATATTTTACACCATCCTGAGCCCCTTGCTTAATCCTTTGATTTACACTTTCAGAATTCAGGAAGTGAAAAGTGCCTTAAGGAAAGTGTGGAAGAGAGTGGTGGTGCTTTCTGATGAAAGTTAGATATTAAAACTTGAAAAATTATCATCTGCCATTTGCCTGCCTCTCGCCTGTCCATCACCTGCTTTACTCCTATCCATCACCCAACGCCTGAGGTTCACCTCCCAATTGTCCGACAACAGTCAGCAAACTGATCAACAACCCCCAGTGGAGCACCAGCTGCCTGCTGCTGCCTGGATGTTCACTGTTACAGTACCTGCAGGTTTGATTATACCTGCCTTCCACCATTTTGAGACAATAGCCAGGCCCCGTAGGACCCCTGGCCGGACAGACTGAGCCCCGTCTCCAGGATCCCTCAGCCCAACTGATAACTCCCTGCCTCTGGGGCCCTCACATCGACTGACTGCTCCCTGCCACCAGGATCCCCAGACCAACTGACTGTGCCCTATCATCGGGACCCCAGACTGACTGATTGCACCCTGCCTCCAGGATCCCACAACCACACCAAACACACTGGACCTCCAGGACCCCTGCTAGACTAACTGCATCCTGTCTCCAGGACCTCCAGCTGACCACGTCCACCCCTGAGCTGCAGTTCCCCACTTGCCAACACATTTCAAAGTCAGAGCAGCCAGCATGGATAATCCTGGAAGCCGGAGCTCTGATCTTTGGGTGGGGAAATCCCATCCTGTGATGCCTGCTGGAGGCTTGAAGCTCATTGTCAGATACTTCTCATGCATCAGGCTACTGAACACTGGGAGGTTTCATTAGTATATGAGTGTTATACAGTAGAATTTCTTTTTTCTCCTTTTTAAAAAAATTTAAGTTTTTATTTTTTTACTTTTCTTGCTTTCTTTTCCTTTTGTTTACCTGTTCCCTCAGAGTCTCTTTCTCCTTTTTTTGCATGCTAACATCCGATTTCTTTTGATTACACTCTCACCCTTTCTATTTTCTAGAACTTCTGTATATATTTTTCTTCTCACATTAACAGCACATTCTACATACCACTGCATCCTCTTTGTCCTCCATTAGAAACTGCAGACGTTATTGCAAACCTGTTCCTTTTACCGAAGGTAATATTTGAACTCATTTTGTTTATTATGACAATTTTGTTATTGTCCCCATAGGGGCTATTTGGTCTAGGATTGCATAGTGTCTGATTTGGGCACTGCTAATATTGATCTCCCCTTAAAGAAAGGGTTTTGGAAACCTATAGGGCCACTATAAACCTATAGGGGGAAATTTGCAATACCCCAGATCTACATTGCTAGAGGAGACAATACATGAACAACATGAAAAAAACAAGGGAAGAAAATGATCCAAACAAATCTAGATTCTATAGCAATAGAATCCAATGACAATATGTTAGAAGAAATGTCAGAAAAGGACTTCAGATTATACATGATTCAGATGATTTGCGAAGCAAAGGATGAGATAAGAGAGCAAATGCAGGCAATGAATGATAAAGCTGAAAGAGCACCTGCAGGAAGCAAAAGATCATTTCAACAAAGAGATAGAGATTCTCAAAAAAAACCAAATGGAAATCCTTGAAATGAAGGAGACAATAAACCAAATAAAAAACTCAATGGAAAGCACCACCAACAGACTAGACCACTTGGAAGACAGAATCTCAGACAATGAAGAAAGAATATTTAATCTTGAAAATAAAGTCACCCAAACAGAGAAGATGGTAAGAAATCATGAACAGAATCTCCAAGAACTATGGGACATCATGAAAAGCCCAAATTTAAGAATTATTGGGATTGAGTAAGGCACAGAGATACAAACCAAAGGAATGAACAACCTATTCAATGAAATAATTTCAGAAAATTTCCCAAACCTGAAGAATGAAATGGAAAATCAAATACAAGAGGCTTACAGAACACCAAATGCACAGAATCACAACAGATCCACACCAAGGCACATTATAATGAAAATGCCTAACATTCAAAATCAAGATAGGATTTTGAAGGCCGCAAGAGAAAAGCATCAGATTACATATAGGGGGAGACCAATACGGATAGCAGCAGACTTCTCAATCCAGACTCTAAAAGCTAGAAGGGCATGGAACAACATATTTCAAGCTCTGAAAGAACATCTTTGCCAACCAAGAATCCTATACTCAGCAACTCTAACCTTCAGATTTGAAGAGGAAATAAAATCCTTCCATGATAATCAAAAGTTAAAAGAATTTACAAATAGAAACCTGCACTACAGAATATTCTCAACAAAATATTCCATGAGGAGGAAATGAAAAACAACAATGTAAGTCAGCAAAGGGAGGAACTACCTTAGAGAAAAAACACTCAAAGGAGAAACAAAACCAACTTAAAAACCAAAAATAAGCCAAATGACTGGGAATACAAATCATTTCTCAATAATAACCCTGAACATTAATGACGTAAACGCATCAATCAAAAGATGTAGACTGGCAGAATGAATTAAAAAGAAAGACCCAACAATATGCTGCCTGCAAGAGACTCATCTCATAGAAAAAGACATCCACAGACTAAAGGTGAAAGGATGGGGAAAAACCTACCACGTGCATGGACTCAGTAAAAAAGTGGGGGTTTCCATCATTATATCACATAAAGTGACTTCAAGCCAAAGCTAGTCAGAAGGGATAAAGAAGGACATTTCATACTGCTTAAGGGAACCATAAATCAGGAAGACATAAGGATAGTAAATATTTATGCCCCAAACAATGGTGCATCCCTATACATTAAACAAATCCTTCTCAATTTCAAGAATCACATAGACCACAACACAATAATTCTGGGCAACTTTAACACACCACTGTCACCACTAGATAGATCTTCCATACTAAATACAAACAAAGAAACCATAGAACTCAATAACACAATTGATAACCTAGACTTAATAGACATATATAGAATATTCCATCCATCAATGAGCGGATACACTTTCTTCTCAGCAGCACATGGAACCTTCTCGAAAATAGACCATGTGTTATGCCACAAAGCAGCCCTTAGGAAATGCAAAATAATAGAGATACTGCCTTGTGTTCTATCAGATCATAATGGACTGAGAGTAGAAATCAATGACAAAATAAAAAAGGGAAATTACTCCAACACTTGGAGACTAAATAATATGCTATTGAATGAAACATGGATAACAAAAAATATCAGGGAGGAGATTAAAAAATTCTTAGAGGTCAATGAGTACGATGATACCACATATCAAAATCTCTGGGACACTATGAAAGCAGAATAAGAGGAAAATGCATTGCATGGAGTGCATTCCAGAAGAGAATGAAAAGTCAACAACTAAATGACCTAACATTACAGCTCAAAGTCCTAGAAAAAGAACAGAATAACAGCAAAAGTAGTAGAAGACAGGAAATCATTAAAATCGGAGCTGAAATCAATGAAATTGAAACAAAAGAAACTATTCAAAAAATTGACAAAACAGAAATTTGGTTCTTTGAGAAAGTAAACAAAATAGACAAACCCTTAGCCACACTAACAAAGAGGAGAGAGAAGACTCAAATTACTAAAATACATGATGCAAAAGGAAATATCACGACAGACACCACTGAGATACAGAACATAATGACAAGCTACTTTGAAAATCTGTATTCCAACAAAATAGAAAGTACTGAAGACATTGACAAATTTCTGGAGACATATGCTCCTCCCAAACTGAACAAGGAGGACATACACGATTTAAACAGATCAATATCAAGCAATGAAATAGAAGAAGCCATTAAAAATCTACCATCCAAGTAAAGCCCAGGACCATACAGATTTTCAGTTGAGTTCTACAAGACCTTCAAAGAAGAATTCCAATACTCATTCCAATACTTCTGAAAGTATTCCAGGAAATAGAAAAGGAGGGTACCGTACCAAACTCATTCTATGAGCCTAATATCACCCTCATACCCAAACCAGGAAAAGACACATCAAGGAAAGAAAATTTTAGACCAATATCCTTAATGAATATAGATGCAAAGATTCTTAACAAAATATTGACAAACCATATCCAAAAACATATTAAGAAAATTGTGCACCACATTCAAGTGCGGTTTATTCCTGGAATGCAAGGATGGTTCAACATTCGTAAATCAATAAATGTAATCCATCACGTCAATAGAATTAAGGATAAGAATCATATGATTATTTCAATTGACGCAGAAAAAGCGTTTGACAAAATACAACACCTGTTCATGCTCAAAACACTAAAAAAAATAGGGATAGTAGGAACATACCTGAACATTGTAAAGGCTATTTATGCTAAGCCCATGGCCAACATCTTTCTTAATGGAGAAAAACTGAAACCATTCCCTTTAAAAATGGGAACAAAACAGGGATGTCCTCTTTCACCACTTCTATTCAACATTGTCCTCGAAACTCTATCCAGAGCAATTAGGCAGACTAAAGAAATTAAAGGGATACAAATAGGAAAAGAGGATCTTAAGCTGTCCCTATTTGTGGGTGTCATGATTTTATATTTAGAGGACCCAAAAACCTCCTCCAGAAAACTTCTAGACCTCATCAATGAATTCAGCACAATAGCATGCTATAAAATCAACATGCATGAATCTAAAGCATTTTTATACGCAAGTGACAAAACAGCTGAAAGGGAAATGAGGAAAACAACTCCATTTGCAATAGCCTTAAAAAAAATAAAATACTTGGGCATCCATCTAACTAAAGAGGTAAAAGATCTCTACAATGAAAATTACAAAATGAAGAAGAAAGAAATTAAGGAAGACCTTAGAAGATGGAAAGATCTCCCATGTTCTTGGATAGGCAGAATTAATATTGTCAAAATAGCCATACTACCAAAAGTGCTATACAGATTCAATGCAATTCCAATTAAAATCCCAATGACATACCTTACAGAAATAGAGCAAGCAATCATGAAATTCATCTGGAAGAATAAAAAACCCAGAATGGCTAAAGGAATCCTTAGCAGGAAGAACAAAACAGGGGGTATCGCAATACCAGAACTTCGATTATACTAAAAAGCAATAGTAACAAAAACAGCATGGTATTGGCACCAAAATAGACAGGTAGATCAATGAGAATAAAGGACATGTGTCACGTTCCTTCTGCCCGCAGAGAGAGACACGACACATCAGTTGTTCATCAGAGCTCTTTATTCTTCTCTCTTCCTCCTCTGATCATCCTCTGATGATCCTCTGATGATTTTACAAGGCAGTTACAATCATATTTATATGAATCATGAGCCAATTAGGTTACAGAGCATGTGGGGAGAGCATGATAACAATGTAATACAATAAGCATGATAACAATGTAATACAATAAGGGCGCAGCGAGCATGAGTCACCTTGTCCAATCAGAGCAGTCCATTCTGGCACTGGCTTAGTGCCGGGGCAACTTCCTTAAGCAGTGTCAGCTGTTTGTTGCAAACCAGGTTGCCCCGGCTCAGTGCCAGGTGCCACACTGAAGTCCTTGATGTTGCAACCCAGGCTGCCCCGGCTCAGTGCCAGGTGCCATACTGAAGTCCTTGATGTTGCAACCCAGGCTGCCCCGGCTCAGTGCCAGGTGCCATACTGAAGTCCTTGGTTGTTGCAACCCAGGCTGCCCCGGCTCAGTGCCAGGTGCCATACTGAAGTCCTTGATTGTTGCAACCCAGGCTGCCCCGGCTCAGTGCCAGGCTAGGATGGGGTCCGCAGTACCCCGACAGACATGGACACAAACCCAAATCAATACAATTTACTCATACTAGACAAAGGTGCCAAAAATATGCAATGAAGAAAAGATAGCCTCTTCAACAAATTGTGCTGGGAAAACTGGAAATCCATAGGCAACAGAATGGAACTAAACCCCTATCTCTCACCCTGCACAAAAATCAACTCACAATGGATCAAGGAGCTTGAAATCAGACCAGAGACTCTGCATCTTATAGAACAAAAAGTGGGTCAAATCTTCACCTTCATGGCTTAGGATCAGACTTCCTTAACAGGACTCCCATAGCACAAGAAATAAAAGCAAGAATCAATAACTGGGATAGATTCAAACTAAATAGCTTTCTCTCAGCAAAAGAAACTACCAGAAATGGGAAGAGAGAGCCTGCAGAGTGGGAGAGTATCTTTGCCTCTCATACTTCAGATAGAGCATTAATTTCCAGAATCTATAAAGAACTCAAAAAACTCTACACCAGGAATACAAATAACCTAATCAACAAATGGGCTAAGGATATGAACAGACACTTCACAGAAGAAGATCTACAAGCAATCAACAAATGTATGAAAAAATGTTCATCATCTTTAGTAATAAGAGAAATGCAAATCAAAAAGACACTAAGATTCCATCTCACCCCAATTAGAATGGTGATTATCAAGAATACAAGCAACAATAGGTTTCGGAGAGGGTGGGGGAAAAAGGTACACTCATACATTACTGGTGGGGCTGCAAATTAGTGCAGCCACTCTGGAAAGCAGTGTGGAGATTCCTTAGAAAACTTGGAATGGACCTACCATTTGACCCAGCTATCCCACTCCTCAGCCTATACCCAAAGGACTTAAAATCAGCATACTACAGAGCTATATCCACATCAATGTTCATTGCTGCTCAATTCACAATATCCAGACTCTGGAACCAATCTAGATGCCCTTCAATTGATGAATTAATAAAGGAACTGTGGTATAAATATATACAATGGAATATTACTCAGCTATAAAGAATAATAAAATTATGGCATTTGCAGGCAAATGGATGAAATTGGAGAATATCATGTTATGTGAGATAAGCCAATCTCAAAAATCCAAAAGACAAATGATCTCACTGATAAGTGGATGATGACATGTAATGGTGGGTGGGAGGGGGGCAAGAATGGAGGAAGGAGGGACTGTATAGAGGGAAAAGAGAGGTGTGAGAGGTGGGGGGGAAGGAAAAAATAACAGAATGAATCAAACATCATTACTCTATGTAAATGTATGAATATGCAAATGGTATTCTCTTACTCCATGTACAAACAGAAACAACATGTAGCTCATTTGTTTACAATAAAAATAAATTTAAAAACAAATAAATAAATAAAACTGCTCTGAGAAAAAAAATAAAGTGGACCATTTTTACAATAAAAAGAAAACTTGAAAAATTAAATTTCTGAAATAATAAAAAATTGTTTCTGATTTAAAAACTTGATAGGATTCCCTTTGTATAGAAACATGGTAATATTTATATGTATGAAAAATACTTCACATAGGGTTCAGGAAATGGTTTTTATGTTCACATGTGTTATCAGATCTGAATGGGCAACTTGATATTTCATATATAAATTCAAAAGAATTGAATTTTACGTGTCTTTGAATCTAAAAATGAAAGAAAGAAAGAATGGAAAGAGAGATTACCTACTGATTACTGACCCTTCTCTCTACTATTTGCAAAATCTTTATAGAGTGAAAACAAAGTATTTTGCACATTAGAAACAGAAATTTATTCATACCATTTCATGTTATAAAATATGGATGACAGTGATCCTAGTTACTGTTGAAGAACAGCCAGGACTTAAGATGGATAGAGGGTAGAGACTCACTAAACCTCTACTGTAGGACACCCTGTGTCAGGTGACTTCAGCATTCAGTGTGGTTGGCAGAATTTGAGTCCCTTCTTGTGTTTCCTGAGAGAGAATTCTGCCTATGAATAGCTCCTCTCAGATCAGAAAACCATCAGTAAGTTATGGAGGGATAGTGGTGCACACTCCATATGGGAGTCAGCAATCAGCATTTCTTATCCAAGTAAAGTGAAAGGGAACTGTTGGAACACCTCTATACCAGCAATGCCTTATTAAGGTACATACATAGTGCTGTGAAATTTCCCTCTTGCAGAAAAAAAATAGTGCCCAAAAGTATTAGAAAGTAAAAAGTTAATTTTAAAAGAAGATCACATTTCAATTTGTATGATTCTAATTTTCTTAGCTTTGACTACCAAGTGAAAATGATTCTATTGGAACAATTATCAATAAAAAGATAATTTAAATGTAGAAACATATGTCATTTCTATTGCTAAAGTTTAGTAATCTCAGGTTACCAGGTAGCTTCTAGAACAAACCTATGTACTGAAATATTTCATTCTCTCCGAACAACAGATTTGGCTTTAGATTTGCATTTTGTTTTCCACGTAGATCTGTTTAGGCATGATGACACTCATCCCAATAATGTTGTTGGGCTAACACTAAGTTGGCTCCTTGGAGTTACCAGAGTTATTTAAAGAATTTGCAGGAATACAGTGCCAATGTTAAAAGTGGAGATTCGAAAAAAATGTTTCTGGATATTTGAAAGAATAACAGGAGGTTTCTAATTTTAAAAGGGAAATGATTCAGGAGTGATGCTGTATTAACTCATAGGTACCATGAAAACACAACTTTGCTCATAATCTTGCAATTTTTCTCCATTTGATTAGAGGAAAATGTGGAGTCCTGACAGTCACCTCCAAGACTCTACAGTTTGGATGACTGTGACCTCCTTTACTGTTTCTTTCTCACACCCTCCCTACTTCTCTTCTATGATTCCCCATGCATTCCACATCACCTGTGTTTTAAAAGGCAGAACTCTGCATTGTGGCTTTCATTAAGCCCCTTGTCACCCTCTCTGTTCTTTGATAGCTATATCATTCTCTGATCCTCCATATAATTTGTATACTTGTATTTTTGTTTGTCTCCTTTCATAAACCCTAGGCTATGAGGACCAGAATTTCTTTCTCTTTGGTTCACTGATGCATCTCTGTCTTATTAAACATACTTTGACTGAATGAATGCATGGTATATCTTTCCTTAGAATAGTTCAAACCCATCTCTAATATTAATCCATTGAAATGTTGGCAGAGTGCATGTAGTCATTAGCAGACAGTGATAAAAACTACAGTTCATAGTTTAACATAGCATGGAATGGGATATTTCAAATAAATTTTATTTTTAGTTATTTCCTATGTCTATACTAAATTATTTTCTGCAAGTCTGTTCATTCTCCATTCATTCTCCCATTGCTTTCAAAAATAAAAGTTGCTTTCAGTGATCTGTAGGTATTTTGAATCTCAATAAAATAATCTATCGCTTCAATTTTTCATTTTATTGGTTAGTTTTGATCTGAAAAATTTCTTTATTATTCATTGACATGCTTACCCTAGTAAGAAGAAACTTTAAGTAAACAAATTTTAGAGTAAGGTCCTAATTCATTCTGATATTTTTACAAAAGACAAAGAGTGGTCTGGTGTGGAGAAATGCACCTGTAATTCCAGAGGCTTGGGAGGCTGAGGCAGGAGGAAAGTGAGTTCAAAGCCAGCCTGAGCAAAAGTGAGGCACTAAGAAACTCAGGGCCAAGTGCTCCTGCATTCAATCCCTAGGAACCTCCACCCCCCCCAAAAAAAAGAGAGACAAAAGAGTGCTAGGCTGCAATGGTAGCAACACACCTGTAATCCCAGGGGCCTGGGAGGCTGAGGAAAGAGGATCACAATGTCCAAGGCCAGCCTCAATAATGTAGTGTGAGAACTTTTTTAAAAATAAAACATTTTTTAAAATGGCTAGGGGTGTGGTTCAATTGTAGAGAGTCACACCTGGGTTTAATCCCCGATACAAAAAAAAAAAAAAAAAAAAAAAAAGAAAGAAAAATGACAAAAGAGTACAAGTATCAGTTGTCATCTATTCCAACTTACATAGTTTTCGTGATTAAATGACCAGAGTTCACTGCCCTCAATCCATCCTTGCTAGCCCTGGTTTTGCTTTTTGGGGAGTTGTTAGGTATCTCAACTCTTCTGTCCACAAGAAATATTTAGTGTGCATTCACAGAATTCACTCAGCACTTTAAGGGGCTAGGTGAGATCATTGACCCAGACTCCTGCCTAGTTGACTGATCTTGTTTTACAGGACAAGAAATCTTATGACATTACTATAAATATCTTATTACTTTTTTTTAAAGCTTTAGACTCCTTGTTGAGAGATTTAGATTCTAAGCTCCTTCTGTTACTCATGGGTTTTGTCGCCTTGAGGGAGTCTTTTCATTTTCCTCATATTTAAGAAGGATTCATAAAAGCATAATAACTACTTCTACACCTTTTTCTGAGTCAGGGATTACTTCTTTTATGATATATCTTGAAGTCTTTATAAAATTGTATACTGGTAAAATAATAACATTATAAATTTTTCATCACACTCCCATTTAATTGGTGGAGAAATTGAGGTCCAAAAGCTTTAGGTGACACACCAAAAAATGTTCTCAAAATTCTTCCAGTCTGTTTACAATAAAAAAAGCCAGGCTGACAGTAATATTTTCCCTAATATGTTTCTCTCAGGCACTTGGACTTGCTGGTTAGTGCTCAGACACATGGGCAAAAGTGTGAAGAATTGTGCAGTTTGTCTCCTGCTTCTGTCCTCCCACCCCCTCTCTGGATCTGTGACATAAACCTCATTATATGTATTACAGAGGCATTGGCATAGCTAGCAGATACATACACTAGCTAGTAATCCACAGTTTCCATCCATCATAGAAAAGTAATTTTGTAATGTGCCAACTTTAATAGCTTATGATCACATTCAAAAGCAAAGATCTAGCCATCTTCCTTGTGTGGAAGAGAATATATCTTTACAAATAAAAAGAAAAATATGTTTAAAATATTCAATAATTCTCATCCCTTTCTTCTCTCTGCACTATTTTAAAACATAGATGGGAGTGGAAATGGGGTAAATAAATATTATTAGTTGACCTTTACACAAGATTAAATTGAAAATTGAAGAGATTAATGTAGTTGATTAAATTCAGATAGCAGGTAGTGGTAGAGCCAGGGTTCATGGAACGTGGACATCTAACTGGCTTCAACGAATTCCATGATTCCATAAGAGAGGGACTTAAGTCATAATCACATAAAAAATGAGCAAGTTTTCCTCAGCTGCAATTAATACTGAGTTGAAATTTAACTCCAGTGCCTGCCTTGTCTTTGGACTGTGTCAACTAGGTAACTCACTGACAACCTTTGGGACTGATTGGGAGTTTGGCTTTCTTAGAGCTCCTGAGAATAAAAGCTTTAGGCTTCTAAAGTCTTTGAGGAATTACTATAAATATCCAATCCAATAAAAAGAAACTCATTTACTTACACTGTTACTAAAGACAAACTTGGAACAAAAACTGGTTTCAGAGGTTTCTCCAAATGCTGGAATAGTTTGTTCCATAATGTTTTCAAGAACCAAATTAAGAAACTTCCTCCAATTTTTACAACTTTCTTCCTTGCTCCAGTAGAGAAATTGTTGTTTTCATATGACACAGTGCTTTTGGAGGAACCATGTGTAATACGTAAAGTCCACTTGTAAAATCTCCTCTCTGCATAGTATCTCCACATCCCATAATTATGATAGAAAACTGTAACCAGGCTTCGTGTGATTCAGTTTCCTGTAAATGAAAGTTGAAGTTTCTTGGAAATTATCTGTTTGCTTAAAAGAAAAGAGGTAAGGGTTTTAATCTCTCTAAAAGGCTCTCTGCACTTTACCTTCTCTAGATTGATTTGATGGAACCTATACTGATGTTTTATTCTATGAAAAGTGGAGCTCCTGGGGAGTATTTCCCAAAAGAACACTTACGGTGGTCCAGGATTCATGATATGCCCTTGGCCTCAGCAGGAAGCTGTACTATATCTTTAATGACTTTCTTTTAACAGAAGGTGGAATTAGACATCACCATGACATTGAACCCAGCATGGCTGTACTTTTAATCATAGGATCATCTCATTTGAAGAGTTTAGTGCCAGTGGTGGTGTTTCTGGGACAGAGTATATGTTAGGGCTCTAGTTTTTACCCACCTGGAATTTCAGGACCCTTGATCTTCCTTGCTCATGATGCACAACTTCCCCTCTCTGGTTTTGGCACAAGAGCTTTGAATTGGGTCGGAAAGAAGGAGGCTAAACTTTGAGATGAAATCTTGGGTAACAGACTCCTTTGACCTCTGCTATCTAGATCTTCCTTTCTCCTACCCCCTGACTCTGCTGCTGTCTCTTCACTATCATTCTCCTCTCTGCTACTCAGATTCATTGACTCTCTGCCCTGTCCCCTTTTCACTATTATTCATTAGCTATCTAATTCATGTTTTCATACTTTTCTCAACATGAAAGTTGAAGAACTTGATTTTATGATCAAGTCAGGAAAATAAAAACAACTGGCATTTTCTGATGGCTCAAGATTTCTCTTTTTGAGGATGAAATCTACCATGGAAGTTTGTGGTTTGTTATTTTACATGACAGGTGAGGTAGACACAAAAGAGAATAACTATTTAGTATCAGCACCCCATTCTTGTTTTGGCTCAGTAAAACTCTCTATGTTACAGGTCACAATTAATACACAGAAAAGAACAAGACCAGTGGCCATACTTACCTTGTAAGAAAACATTCATATCAAATGAAATAAGAAAAGTGAACCTTTGTTTAAACTATAAGGTAATGAAACAAGAAAAATATGTAATATAGAGTATTTTATTCAAGTCAAATCAAAACACATAGTAATATCAAAGAAAAGGAATAGAGGTAGATGATTTTCTGGACAAAAGCACAGAAGGGTTTTGTGCCCAGATATAATTTGAACTTGTTAAAATTCTAATGAGGAGAAATAAAATTTAAGGAAGAGTAAATAGTATGCTCCACTACCATGGTTGTCCCCCAAATCAGAGAGAAAGTTTAGTTCAGGAGTTTAAGAAATAATAACTGGTTTCAATGATAAACCTGAAACAGTATTGACCTAAGCTTATGCAAGGATCTTGACAAAGTGCTCCTTGTCCCTAAATCTGTTTTTTCCTCTTATTTAAAATAAACCAAAATAGGTTTTCAGGCCTGGAGAGTGTGGGTGTCCATCATTTGCCCATGACTTTATTTCAAACAGCCTTTGTATTTGATGAGAATTTAGTTTTTTTCTGAAGATCCTCTGTGTGTTCACCTGATGAAAAGCATTTTTTCTTCTTCTTGTAATTTCTAATTGATCCTTTTCTCACACCCTCTTTCTAGTTTTCTCTCATGAGGAACCTAACGTATTGAAATTAACTAATAATTAGTTCATTTTATTTTTTATAATTGTCACAGATAACTAGAATTAAAATCAGTTGTAGTTATTATAAAAACCCTAGTTTATCACATTGAGCTAATACTATTTTAGCTGGATGGCAAAGAAAGTTAAATTTTTATTTACATTATATGTGTTTATTATAGAAGTAAATGGACAGTTTGAATTACTAATTATGAGATACTGATTTTACTTAGAGAAATTTAGAATAAGCTTACTGAGTATCTATACATAAAAGGGATATTTAACAAAAAACATATGTATATGAAAAATTTGAGTAATATATAAAGTTACTTCTGGAGATTGAGATTAAAAACTATGAATTATTATCTTGTAATTCACTGTAAACTTTGGATATTTTATTGTGAAAATACTCCTATACTATAGTCAAAATATTTCTAATAAACATCAATGCAAGTAAATTGGAAGGGTAGGTATTAGAGAATGATTACCAATTCATTTGAAAATATATACATTTTATGCCTTGGAGATCCCTTTGTCTTTTTTAAATAAAATTCATAAAAATAACATATATAAATAATAAGATATTTGTGCACAAGTTTATACATGAGAGTAAATTTGAAAACAACTTTTAAAATATATCAAAAATTTATACCATGAAATTTTGAATGTTAATTTATAATCGATAAAATGAATTATTGTGTTATGGATACTCTTTGTGAATGTCAGAAAGTTAAGTATTTTAGGATGATTTAAATTGCATAGAGAAGTGTGCATATAAAGGAAGATTGAACAAATAATGGGAAAAGGTCTATGTATTGAAATTCTTTAGGTTAATGATTTGGAAAAAACAGAGATGGACAAATACAAACACTTTTCAAAAACTTGGTAGAAAAATTCACTTTTTCAGTTTTAGGCATATACAATGTGACACGTTGTTTAATGTGTAAGGTATGAGACTCAATCTAACATGAGTGATGGATTGTTTTAAATATATAGTAACTATACTTACTAATTCCAAACTTAATGATTTATTTAAAGATCTCATGTGTGCGGATTGAAAATGAAAGTAAAATTAGGACTGTGTGAACCAAAAGTTGAAGAAATAATTCCATCTTAAAGCAAAACTTGGACAAGACACTGAAGAGGAAGAATGGGCACAAACGGCAGTGCATATCTAAAAATGTGATTTTACAAAAGGACTTCTCTAATTTAATACTTTGATATTATATTTACATAACAGTTTTAGTAATTGAGATGTATTTCCATTCTTTGCACATTTTTACCATATACATTGGTGTATGAGTCTGTTGGAATCTTTAACTTTTATAAAAATGAAAATTGTAAAACATTAAGATGACCTGAGTAAGGTGCTACAACAGAGTCACTAGCTCTCAGACATGGGCAGAGACCACAATCACTAGTAGATTTTATTCTTTTCCACAAAATATTATATTCTTTGTCCCAAATAAGAAGACCTTGCATCAATGCCTATGGTTAGAGGGCATTGACTTAAAAATAATTTTACCAAGTTATTACAATACATGAATAAATGGAAAAGTTACTGTTTTATGTTGAACAACTTGGAACTACAAAGATATAATTGAGTGCAGGCCACTTCTACTACCAAATTATCATTTTATCAATTTTATTTGTAGATAAACCACTTCTCAGCTGTGCCCTTTCTCTACTCACTGTAACCATGGAGTTGAATCACAGTGTGAATGAGTTCATTCTGTTTGGGTTAACAAAGGATATTCTAAAGGAGAAAATAGTGTTTGTGGTCTTCTTGTTTCTCTATCTTGCAACTCTGTTGGCAAACTTTCTCATTTTGATGACCATTCGATACAGCCGGACTCTTGGGAGTCCCATGTACTTTTTCCTTTTCTACTTATCCTTTTCAGATTCCTGCTTTTCAACAAGCACCGCCCCGAGATTGATTATAAATGCTATAGATGAGAAGAAAGTCATCTCTTACAATGAGTGCATGACACAAATCTTCGCTGTTCACTTCTTTGGCTGCATGGCAACCTTGGTTCTCATCCTCATGGCCTTTGATCACTACATGGCCATTTGCAAGCCCCTGCGATATACAATTATCATGAACCAGCAGGTTTGTGGATCATTGGTGATTCTAGCCTGGGTTGGGTCTTGTATCCATTCTTCAGCACAGATTTTCCTGGCTTTGAAATTACCCTTTTGTGGCCCCAATGTGATTGATCACTATTTCTGTGATTTGCAACCTTTGTTGAAACTTGCCTGTATGGACACTTATGTCATCAATTTACTCATAGTGTTTAACAGTGGGGCCATATGCATGGTGAGTTTCATAATCCTGCTTATCTCCTACACTTTCATTTTACATTCTCTAAGTCATCACAGTGCAGAAGGAAGAAGGAAAGCCCTCTCTACCTGCACCTCCCACATCATTGTGGTTATCTTATTTTTTGTTCCATGTATATTCACATATACTCGTCCTCCAATTACATTTCCAATAGATAAGTTTGTGGCTGTGTTTTATACAATTGGGACACCCTTGCTCAATCCTCTGATTTACACTCTGAGGAATGCAGAAGTCAAAAATGCCATCAGAAAGTTATGGTTCAACAAACTCTGACTCAAGGCAGTGAAGAGTGGTAGGCTCCTTACTAATTCTATGATAATTTAAATAAAATTGCATCCATAGAGAAAAATAAATATTCTTATTCTGATGTTATAGTATAATTCTATTTCAGTAGGATGTTTGGTAAACTAAGCAGACTGAACATTTTTATTTTAAGACCATATTACTTGTAGTGATATAATACCAAGTGCAGCCATATTTGGGGAGCAACCGCTCACACACTTTGGCTCTCTGCATTGATTTGCCTGCCCTTGGAGGCTTGGGAGACAGATCTTATTGTTTCTATAATTTTATTTATTTTATACACTATTGTGATTGTGATTTTTATTCTTCATTTTCTTTCTCAACATGCATTTCTAACATCAAATCTTTGAGGAAATCCATTCTGGCACTCTTAAATCTGTGTCATCTATTATCTGCCTTAACAATCAACAACCCAAAGTTACCCCAAGAAAACTATGTTCCCAAAGGATCATAAATATCAGATAGTTAATTCCTGTTTGATACTTGAGTAGTTTTGTAACAAACTTGAAAAGTGGCCTTTTATTCCTCTCATGAACATAAATAGAGTGATCCCTTCTTCTTTTAAAATAAGATCAATACTGGTTACAATGCACTTACTGAGTATTTAACCATAATTTCTTTCTATGTATTTATTTTATTACTTTTGTTTTAACCAATGCACATTGCCCAAATCATTTTGTTGATGAATTGAGAATCTTTTGTAAAATTATGAGAATTGTAAAGATGATCACCATCATGGATGAAATATAATTGTTAAAGTAGTCACAGTAAAGAAAAAAGACCTAGTACCATCATTACTGCAAAGAATGAACATGTCCACCAAAGTGAAATTTTGGGGTTTAGTATATCATGGGAGCACAGTTTTGTCTAGGTATGAGGTACAGTCCTAGTGTAAGAGAAAATGTTTCATTTTTGTCAGTCTGTCTGGCAGGCATGTTTTAATTTCAGGAAGAACCCTTCAGCCCATAGACAGAAATGCCTTTTTGGCCAAATTCTGCTGGTATGAAGTCAACTTCTTATAGTATTTGAGCTTCCTATGGACACTCATCTAGAGAAAGGATAGTTACCAATGACCATAATAAACATTTTGGTGTACTGATTTATCTGTTTTGTAGTGGCTCATTTGATATACATTCTGGTTCAGATACTTTCAATGGGTTTTAGACAAAAAGAATCAGTTTAAGCAGTTGTGAACAATAAAAGGCCACTTTTGGAGCCAGGATGAAAATAATTGCTCTCCTACAGGTATGACACTAACTATGGTTTAAACTGTACCCCTTCAAAAGAGTTTGTATGAATCTGGTTCCTCATGGACATTCGAATTCTGTTAACACAGTTTGGAAGATTTACTTAATGCACATATTCTTTGCTGGAAAAACTCAAAAGTTCATGTTCTACAGATGGAAAGTTCTACAAGGCAGCAATTTCCTGGATCATGACATCAGCTATCAGCAAATCACTTGCCTTTCCACAGTTTAGCTTTATGATATAAATAGGAGGGAAGATTTGGAATTGAACACAGGAGAAAAAACAAGTGGAAATTGAAGTAACGTAACAGAGAAGATCCCCATACTCTGGAAAGCTCCTCTTAGCACAAGCATTTGTGGGATGATTCTGTGACATCTTCCTCTGTAGACATACAAACATCTTCACAGCTGCTGCGTTACTGTCACACACCTGCTCTATGTGCAGTCTTTCCCAGTAAGCTTGTTCTTTCTGTTGTCAGAGCATTAAAGTGAAAATCAAATAAATGCAATGAAGTTATAATACTTGATATCAAATCTCTTAGAAATTAATAATTGGCCTTCAATATACACCCAGGATGTGGTATGTTTTCTCATCAACCCTTCTACCACCCCTATATGTGCTCCCATCATCTCTACCTAGATTTGTGCTGATTTCTGTGAGAATTTTTAATTATTAATTTTCTGTTTTCATTGAATTGATAATTACAAAACATATAAAAGCATGATTTGGGTCATCTGATGAATACCTCAATGCAGGTATAATTGCATAATTTGAGCACCTGAATCTGAGTGTTGTTACAATGGTGTCAAATACTGCTACATTGTCATTGGAGGGCAAAAGGTGGGCGGGGTTTACTAAAACAAAAATTATACTAACTTAGCATTACTTAATTTAGTTAACATTCATTTTGTTAATTTAAAAAAAATTACTGTTGTTTTGTTGCTGTTTTGTTAATTTTTACATTTGTGTAAGTTATAAGCATATAGCACTTATAATTATTTTCATATTTCCACCTGTATTATTACATTCATTTAAGTGAATCATTTAATTTAGAACTGGAGTTTATAGAAAGTGGTTTTTTTTTTTTTTCTTTCAAAGAATTCTACATGTTGCTTAAAAGGAAGAATATTTGGTCTCTAAAAAATAAAACTATTTGTAGTAGAAAAAATTTGATTAAGAAAAACGTGTATGCAAATAGGAAAATACAAATGCAAGATAAGACATATCTTTATGAGATTATCTGGGCAGTAGAAAGATCTTTGGCCCAGTGTATGATGATTGTCTATGGCCCCCTAATCACTGGGTGGAATCAAGATCACCTTTATTAATTATTCTTGTTTATTATGTATTATCATATACTAATGTGTAACAATGCAAATAATTGTACATATTTATGAAAAATTTTATTCATGTGATATTTTATTCATGTATCATGTATGCATTGGATAGTGATTCAGTTTGCCTACTTAGAATATTTATCATTTTATCATTTCTTTGTGGTGAGTACATTCAAATTACACTAATCTAAATATTTTGAAATATACAATTCTTTAATGTTAGTTATATTCCCCGCTGTGCCATAGAACACCAAAAGTTATTCTTTTTATCAAACAATAACATTTCCCAATGATCAACCTTTCCTTCCCTCCACTCATCTCCCTAGTCTCTGGTAAATACTACTGTGCTCTCAGTTTCTAGGGTTCTCATCCCACTCTTAAAGATTTAGATGGTAATTTACTTTTGTTATTATTTCAAGAAATTTCCATCTTTCTCATGATTCTCCACCTTGCTGGTTTCAATAAAGCAAAGTACCAGGTTATGAGTTGTCCTTTGGAGTGTAGCACACAGCAGAGAAATAAGACCTGTTTATAGTGTTGCGAAAGACCCCTGACAGACCCAGATAACTCAAGCTCAAACTCCTGACCTGGAGAAACTGAAAACATAAATGTAAGTTATTTTAAGCTGCTAAATTTGTGGTCACTTTTTAAAAATGATATTAAGTAACAATATTGTATTTCGATCTGTTCTCCAATTTAATTTTCCTATTATATTACTAAACATGTATTCTGGTTTAAAATGTGGACCCTTTTTATCTGGCTACAATAACTAGATAGTGAGAGACTATCCTCAACTGGTCATTTATTTTCCCATCTCTTCTCAGTCCCTCTTAATTCCCTTCCTCTACTCCACTGATTCAATAGAACCAATTGTTGCCCTCCAAGTCAGAAGATTAGAGTTATTTCACAGCAGAGAAACAAGAATGAAGCTCTGAATTCTGAAATTTAGGCAATGTCTAACTTTTCTTTCCTTATATCTCTTTTGAAGAGTTTCAAACTCCAACATTAGAATTCTCATGGTTAATATAAACCCATGTTCTTATGGAAAAAATAATTCAAAATGTTACAGAAGGAATGCCATCTCTGCATGTGAGAGACCATATCGGTGATCTAAGTACCCTTCCAGGAGCAGAGTTATTAAATAAAGAGGAGAATGGTCTCAAGTACATTTTGAGTTCTGTAAATACTTAGAGTAGGGATAAACTTCTATCAAAGAGACATGCAATGATATAGTGCTTTAAAAAAAAAGAAGTCCATTTTTTATTATGCAACAATCCACCCATGTAAATGGTCCAACTTGGCAAACCTTTTTTTCTTCTTCATTGCTTGATCTGTTGCATGAACATATTGATCATGTCCAATGTGTGATCATAGCTAGAACCACTAGAATCTCCTGGGAGTTTTTTAAAAATGCAGAATCCCAAGTCTTACCCTGGCACTGATGAAGGATAATTTGAGTTTAACTATAAGTGTTTCAGGTGTACTTTGCAGATTGAGAAGCTTTAGCACAGAACACTGTATTTGTGACACCTTCTGTCCAGCAGAGGAATAAATCCAAAGAGTACACTTCCAACATTTTAGATTTCAGCGTGGAAGTTACACATTTCTCTTCTACTTATATCCAATTGACAAATCCTGAGTCACAGAGCTACCATTATCTGTGAAGGGATCTGAGGACTGTAGACACTCCTCTGGTGGCCATGAATGCTGATAACCTTCTGTTACTGCAAAGGGGGCAATTTTATTTTAGTGAACAAGTAGCAGTCTGCCACAGGCACCTCACACCAGGAGCATCTGAGAATCATTTCTGTTCATAACACAATTCAATTTTTGTTGACTCATTATTCTCAAGTGTTATTTTAGGAGACAATAAAAAAATTCTGTGTTCAAAGCTAACATTCTAGCAGATTATGCTTTTTCTAAAAGCCTAACAGGAAGTCCAGAATTTTTCTGAATTCCCAGGATTTGAAGACATTACATGACTGTTTCTCCAAAAAGGGACTACCATTTTTAAGAGAATATTTTAAATTCATGTTTTAAATCTCTTACAGTAGTATAAATTTTCCCTTTTAAAATTATAACTATCATCCCTTAAGAGCCCCTTTCATTAGAGCTCCTTGATCTCAGGTCAGTGATGGGCAGAATCTCCTACCTTTTCAATTTGTTTTGTGAACATTTGTTTTCTTGCCTCCCTGGTTCTCCTGGCTGTGTTTCTACTTAAGTGAAAAGTGTTTTCTCTCTCACAGGTCTCATGCCAACATCTTAGAGGTGAGATATTGTGATTAATTTTAACTACCACTTCTGGTTCACGCCCCTTCTCCAATTAGTTTTTCCTCTCAATCTGATTATGCTGAACTCCACTCTTCCTTAGAAAAGTCATCAAGGGCTTCCAAGGTCATTGCACCTTGAAGGTGTTGGCTCTCTGCTCACCATCATTCAACATGGTTCAGTTCTGCATCACAGTGATTTTAATATCACAGAGAAGATCCTTCCAATGCACTGGCTCCTAAGTTGACCAGTTGGTCATGTTTCTTGTTCTTGCCCTTTAATCTATCTCAGTTCCTTAGTTTAAGAGGCATAAATAACCAAGACCTTGCCATAACCATCAAATTCTATACCCATTAATTTTCAGTCACATCTCAGTTACATTCTGCTTCTTCACACTAGTGCCCCAACTGTATTCTTTAACCCCATAACAACATACAAGTCATTGTTGCTGCCAAATACCAGCATTCAACATTTCTGTCTGAGGGACTTTGAATGGTTGTTGCCTGCGTCTCAATTGCTCCTCCTCCAGATATTCACATAACTTGCTTCTTCACTTCCTTTGGTTGAAAATCCAAATATGTCTCCTTAATAAATTTTTTACTTTATAGAAATGTAAACATTATCCATTTTATGACTCCTGTTTCTCCTTTTCTATTATTGATTTCAATTATTTTATTACTTATTTACCTAAAGCTTATCACCTATCATGTAATACAATTCATTTATTGTGTTTATTTTTATACACATTAAGATAATTTATAAAAATGTGGGGGTTTCTTGTTTTTTAATGTTTTCTCTTAAATCTCACTCCCTACCATAGTGTCTGGCACATAGTGAATGGTTAATAAATACTTGTTTAATTGACAATAATATAATATATGGGAAATACTTGTGGTGCAATAACTTGTGATCACATGTTCTATAATTATGAACAACTAGAAAATCTACATACAATAGATAAATCACCTCTATGGGATACTGGCAATCTGATAAAGCAAGCAAAACTGAAAGGAAAGGTTCTAGAGAGACAACACTTTCAATAAAGTGAGTTTAATTCTGCAATAGAAAGCAAGTAACTGTTTGTACCCTGGGAACAGTTGCTAATTTGGGGCATAAACCAGAAGTGAAGAATCTGGGTTTTGCCTAGGTACAGGGTCACTTCCAGAGACCAGTCTCTGTCCAGGGACAGAGACTCCAGGAGCTATTTGAAGGAATTTGGAGATACGATGCCATAGTACTTTCCCCCCATTTCTAGGGATCTTTAGGATGCATTGTGGGTTGAATTATATTTCCTCAATGTTAAAATCCTAACTTTCAGGACCTGTGAATAGTATCTCAGTTGGAAGTAAGGTCTTTGCAGATGATCAAGTTTAGATGAGGTTATTAAGATGAATCCAATCCAACATAACCACAACCATATGAAAAGCAGACATGCATACAGATAAAATGTCTTGTAAAGAGGAATATGACATATTGAAGTTATGCATCTGTAAATCAAAGAATTCCAAAGATTGCCAGCAAACCATCAAATGCCAGGAGAGATGTCTGGAAAAGATTCTCCCTCACAGACCTGAAAGGGAATTATATACTAAAACTACAAAATAAGGAGTAAAAGACAAAGAACTCAAATATAAATATGAGAAGAATGCAAAATCAAAATCTAGTTCTTTGGAGAGATAAACTGATAAACACCTACATTGTGTTAGTAGTTATGTGACTGTATAATTTTACAAAACTCACCTATTGTGCATTTAAAAGTGCTACATTTTCTTGTATGAAAATTGTGCCTTAAAAAGTTGATTTAAAATAAAAAAAGTAAAAATATTTTTCTATCTAATTGCTTTCACTTTTCCTTTCTCTACTGACTTCAAAGTATTTCAGAAATCATATAAATTTTATGAGCAGTTTTCATGTGATTATTTCTATTATGTTATCAATATCAGTAAGATTTATAGAATATTATTCTTAACTTTTAAAATATCGTTTTTAATGGTAATATTTTCCAAAGGAAGCTAAGAGAAGTTAAGAAAAGTAACTACAATCCCAGTAACACAGGCAATGGAGGTAGAATTCAACCATATCATGTCTATTTGAATCTTTAATTTATCTCAAAGATTTGCCTGCCATGCAAAAAGATTGACTTAAAGAACAAATTCTTTGGTAACTTTAGTAGTCTACACTTCAGTGTGACTTTAAAAGAGTACTTGGATGGAACACTCAGTAATTAAAATGGCAGCTGTACATGAGGACAGGTCAAGAGTAGAGGCTAACAACAGATACTGCTTATTCACAGCTTTGTCTTGGGTTAATTGGCTCACATTTTGCTGTGGTCCTGTGTTAACTCTGTTAAGTAGCTCATTGAACAAATCCTTCAGGGTCCATTGGGAACAGCTGTGGTTTTTGTCCCTATGGAAGCTGAATATTTGTGCATTTTATGAAATAGCTATAAATATTTGATGGAGAAAAAGAGATGTGCAATTCCCAAGTTCAACTAGGGGATTTTGAGTTTAAGGTTACTGAATTTAGAGATGTTTCTAAACAGAGTAGAGGGTATATTTTCTTTTTATTCTAGAAGACTTTAGAAACAGAAGTAAGAAATTTTCTGCAAACATTTCATATCCTTTGGTACAGTCTAACTTGAATCTTATAGGAAAATTCATCCGTGGATTATCTTCCCTCTCCATAGTTTCTGCAAGTAAAAACCAGAATGGAAGAATCTGAGGTACAATTTACTTGTTGCAGATATACTGCACAAGATTCATATTCAATGCAAATAAGAATTGAAAAGGAGAGAGCTATATGTTCCCTGTTAGATGCTACCTCTTTTTTTTATAAAACAACAGCTAAGTTTTCAAGCCCCATTGAAATATTTGATTTTTCTTCCCTCCCATTTGTGACCAGGTTCTTTGATAGTCACAGTTCTCTGGTTTTATCTCCTGAGAAAAGTAAAATTCCAGGGGCATATTTTCCCAATGATGAAAAGATCCAATATTTCCAGCTTACATTGACCTCTTCTTCATGAAATAGCATCTCAAGTGCAATTGCAGCTGTAAAAGCACACACAGTGAAGGGGACAATGGTGTAATATCCAATATCTACAGACTACTTATTTGCAAAGTCTGAGGTCAGGACAAGGATAGGGATGCACACTGATTACATGCAGTTGGTTTGCTCTGATGCTGATGACAAGGAGTGACTTTAATTCTGACAATACTAACATTGGCTATCTGGGACCTCCCACCACCCTTCCTTAGTGTCTCCTTTTATAGGGCTTGGGGGAGGGATATGAAATGAGTGGAAGAGTGAGAAGTAAAAGTCTTCAGTGAAATCCTAGATAAAGAATCCTCCTGATTTTACCATGGTTCTTTGAGCATCCTTGCATACCAGGATTATCCCCCATCTCCTCCCTTGGTAATTCTACTGTAACTCTTGCTAACAATAACCTTCCCTTCTTTGGCTTTGACTCCATCCATCAATTGCTAAACTTTCTATCTCTTTTTCATTATGATTTTTCAAACACCCATATAAAATGCTGATCTCTGAAGACTGTGTCCATTTGATAGAACATATTCCTGAATATGTGAGTGGTTTCATTCATTTCCTGTGTATGGTTTTCCAGGTTTACTTTGGCTCCACCTGGATGGTGGTTGGAGTGTGATTCTTTGCAAGGAAACGGGGATGGAGTAGTAGAGAAGGATTCCATGGAGCACAGAGTCTTGGGTTCTGGAACTGGATTTTCTCTGCCTGATCTCTGCTCAATTCTATCTCCAGCATACACTGAGTGCACATAGAACAACAAGGTGACTCGTTTTACAAGATATCAGATAGAACAACAAAAGAAATTGAAATAAAAAAGACACAAGTGTAGATTTAGGAAATGTACATCTCAATACACACATACACACATTGAGGGAAATGAAGAGTGGAAGTCATAGCACAGAAAATATCATCTGATTGTAAGATGTGGAACATTTGGGGAATGAGACTATTCAGGTTTACCCATGAGGGGCAGAAAGTGTCATGTGTGGCTGGAGCACAGATGAGCAGAACACTGGGAGGACAAATGGACAGTAAGATAGCAAAGCTGGGCAAGGGATTTGAAAGCCAAGGTGAGTATATCAATCATTGCATTGGAAACCACAGTAATTGTTTACTTGTATTTGTCAATCATTGTATTTCTAAAATGCCCACTTTTCCTGGAATAGAAAGAAGGCAAAAGGAGAAAGAGATGGGAGAAATGAGGAGATGATGGAACACCAAATTTGGGTCTTCTTCCCTGTTGGAGATATAGACTAGGACCTCAGTGAATGCCTGGATAATCTAAGTAAAGGATTCTAGCATTGGCCATTGATGGTATTGGCATGCACAAAATCAAGGACTGATATTAATGGATATAATATCTCTTATAATAAAAACTCACATAGTATTTTACCCAAAGTGAGATATAATATTTAATCCACTAAAATGTGTGAAATATTTTATTTATAATTTAATGAATACTAAATATTGTACAGAAGGAATTATGTTCTACATTCTGGAAATATAAAAGTAGTTGTGTTAAAGTTGAGGGAAGATGTTTAATGTTGCTACTCTTCACAGACAATGGATGAGAGTGGGCACTTCTGATCTGTCTCAATGAAAACAATTGATAAGTCTGAAGTCTCTGGCATATTATATTTGAAATGCCTTCAGGGCTGTCTTTAGTTTATGGGGACCATGGTAAATATACTTGTATATTTTGCACTGAGTTTCTGAGTGCAAGGAATAGAAACCAGGTGTCTACAGTGGGCCTGTAGCATCTTGAAGGAGGTAGATACTTCAGGACAGATGAGCTTTATGTTCAATCATACAATCTTCAGAAACAATAATTAATGGTTAAATTCAGGTAAATTACTTAGAATAATTCTTTTTCTTAGGTGATGATGAATTAATCTTATAAAAAGCTGATCTTACATACTTTATACTTCCAAGTTTTATACTTTGTCAATGAAAAGATATTCAAATATTGCAACCTAGATTTCAGGGTGCTCTGTTGAAGGACCCGTTATGTTTCCAAGCTTATCTGTAATATATTTGGATTTGGTCTCACTAGTAATATCACACTGATCTCCTTGCCTGAGAAAATATTTTTTTCTTCTCATTTCCATTAAAATGTGGCTTCATTTCTCTGACCTTAATGTTCTCACTTTTCTGATTTTTGTATCTTTGGATCCCAAATCTTTTTATAACCAAAGTCTTATTTTATTTCTATTTTCCTCTCATACTAGGCCTGTTCATTCAAAATATGATGTACTTTTCTTCATTTTTTTATGTTTTTTAAGATATTTGGAACTGTCATTCCTAGCTTCTAACCACAGTAAAAAAAATAGGAATGATCCATAATATTGGCATAATTTTAGTGACTCAACAAAAAAACTTTATGCTTTAAAACTGCTGTGCAGAGACTTCCATGCCTGGGAGGCCTAGCCAGAGAACCAGGCCCAGCGCAGCCCGGCCCCTGCCCAGCCCCCGCAAGCGGTCTAAAATCTGTGCTGTGGTTGACCATCTGTCAACACAAGGAGGCTTCTCTGCCCAGTAGCATGATTATAACCCACTTGGAGGCCACTGTCCTTAGAGGGGCAGCACCCTTCTTGGGTCACCTCATTATAATGTTTCTCCCAGGAATCAGGCTAATGAAGACTAGAAGGTTTGAACAGTACTGTGTAGTTTTATTGTAGATTTTTTTATTGGTAGTAATATTATGATTATTCCTTTTATACCTTCTATTATTCCTACTTTTCCATTCTTTTATCAATATTTTTCTCACCCTCTCTATTTTCCTCTTATCTATCTGTCTCCTTGGAGACTCTCTCTCACTTTTCACATGCTAACAAACAATTTCTTTTAATTCTGCTTTCACTATTCCTATGACATAGTACCTCTATACACACAATCCTTTCTCAGTAACATTATATCCTACATTCCTCCCCATCCTCTGTCCAGCATTAGAAATCGTGGTCCTTATTGCTAACCTATTGGTTAAGCTTTAGATAATAATCAAACTCACAACCTCTGTTTATTAAGACAATATAGTTAATATCTTAAAAGGGACTATTTGAGTTAAGGATGCATATTGTTTGTATGGTGTACTCCTAATATTGATCTCACACTTCAAGGTGAGGTATTAGAAACCTGTAGGGACACTAGAAGTTTATAGAGGGGAACTGATTTACCTCAGATTTGCAGTCCTAAAAGCGAAGATGGATGAAAAATATAAGAAAACAAGGGAAGAAAGTGTCATAAAAAGCCTACTGCTATATCAATAAAATCCAATGACAGCATGACAGAAGAAATGTCAGAAAGGTAGTTCAGAATGTACATAATTAAAATGATCAGAGATGCAAATGATGAGATAAGAGAGTAAATGCAGGCTTTGAATGATCACAACAATCAATAGCTAAAAGACCAAATGCAGGAAGCAAAAGATTATTTCAATAAAGAGATAGAGAGTCTGAAAATAAAAACCAAACAGAAATCCTTGAATGAAGGAAACAAACCAAATTAAAAACTCAAAAGAAAGCATAACCAATAGGTTATATCATGTGGAAGACAGAATCCCAGATACTGAAGACAGAATATTTAATAGTGAAAACAAAGTTGACCAAACAGAGAAGATAGTAAGTAATCATGAACAGAACCTCCAAGAATTATGGGATATCATGAAAATACCAAATTTAAGAATTATTGTGATTGAGGAAGGCACAGTGATACAAACCAAAGAAATGAACAATCTATTTAATGAAATAATATCAGAAAATTTCCCAAATCTGAAGAATGAAATGGAAAATCAAATACAAAAGACTTACAGGATACAAAATGTACAAAATTACAACAGATCTACACCAAGTTACATTATAATGAAAGTACCTAACATACAAAATAAAGATAGGATTTTAAAGGCTACAAGAGAGAAAAAACAGATTACATTCAGGAGGAAACCAATACAGATATCAACAGATATCTCAACCCAGAACCTAAAAGTTTGAAGGACCTGGAACAAAATACTTCAAGCTCTGAAAGAAAATGGACACCAACCAAGAATCTTATACCCAGAAAAACTTACCTTTGGATATGACAACAACAACAAAAAAATCCTTCCACGATAAACAAAAGCTAAAAGAATTTACAAATAAAAAGCCAGAACTAAAGATTGTCAGCAAAATATTCCATGAGGAAGAAATAAAAAACAACGATGAAAGACAGCATAAAGAAGAACTACCCTAAAGGAATAGCCAAATAAAGGAGAAACCAAGTCATGTTAAAAAAAACAAAATTAAGTCAAAATGACCAAGAATACAAATTATATCTCAATAATAACTCTGAAAGTTAATGACCTAAACTCATCAATCAAAAGACATAGATTGGCAAATTGGATTAAAATAAAGACCCCAAAATTTCCTGTCTGCATGAGACTCATCTCATAGAAAGAGATACCCACAGACTAAAGGTGAAAGTATGGGGAAAACATACCATACACATGAACTCAGTAAAAAAGCAGATAAAGCAGTCTTCAAGACAAAATTAGTTAGAAGGGATAAAGAAGAACATTTCATACTGCTTAAGGAAAGCAGAAATCAGAAAAACATAACAATCATAAATATTTATGTCTCAAACAATGGCTTGTCAATGTACATCAAAGAAATCCTTCTCAATTCCAGGAACCAAATAAACCACAACACAATAATACTAGGTGACTTTAAACACACCTCTCTCACCACTGGATAGATCTTCCAAAAAAAAAAAAAAAGAAAAATTGAACAAAGAAACCATTCATATCAATAACACAATCAATAATTTAGACTTAACAGACATATATAGATTATTCCATCCATCAATGAGTGAATACACTTTCTTCTCTAAAATAGACCATATGCTATGCCACAAAGCTACTCTTAGCAAACACAGAAAGATAAAGAAACAACCTTGTATTCTATCAGATCATAATGAAATGAAATTAGAAATCAATGACAAAATAAAAAACAGAATCTGCTCCAACACCTGGAGATTAAATAATATGCTATCGAATGATGCATGGATAACAGAGGACATGAGGGGGAAAATAAAAAAAAAATTCTTAGAGGTAAAGGAGAACAAAAATACAACATATCAAAATCTCTGGGATACTATGAAAGCAGTACTAAGAGGAAAATTCATTGCATGGAGCACATTCAATAAAAGAAGGAAATGTCAACAAATAAACAACCTAACATTACAACTCAAAGTTCTTGTAAAAGAAGAACAAATCAACACCAAAAGTAGTAGAAGAGAGAAAATAGTAAAAATCACAGCTGAAATCAATGAAATTGAAACAAAAGAAACAATCAAGAAAATTGGCAAAATAAAACTTGGTTCTTTGAAAAAATAAACAAAACTGATAAACACTTAGTCACACTAACAAAGAAAAGGAGAGAAAAAAATCAAATTACTAAAATTCAGGATGAAAAAGAAATAATCATGACAGGCACTACAGAAATACAAAACACAATTAGAAATTATTTTGAAAATCTATACTCCAACAAAGTAGAATATCTCAAAGACATCAACAGTTTCCTAGAGACATATGATCCACCCAAACTGAATCAGGAGGATGAACAAAATTTAAAAGGTAAATTTCAAGCAATGAAATAGAGGAAGTCATCAACTCTACCAACAAAGAAAAGTCCAGGATCAGATGGACTCTCAGCCGAGTTCTACAAGACCTTCAAAGAAGAGCTCATGCCAATACTTCTCAAAGTATTCCAGGAAATAGAAGAGGAGGGGACCCTTCCAATCTCATTCTATGAAGTTAATATCACCCTGATACTAAAACCAGACAAAGACACATCAAGGAAAGAAAATTTCAGACCAATATAATTAATGAACATAGATGCAAAAATTCTTAACAAAATTTTAGCTAATCATATACAAAGATGTATTAAAAAGATAATGCACCATGATCAAGTGGGTTTTATCCCAGGGATGCAAGGTTGTTTCAACATCCAGAAATCAATAAATGTAATTCACTATATCAACAGATGTAAAGTTAAGAATCACATGGTTATTTCAATAGATGCAGAAAAAGCATTTGATAAAATACATCTTCTTTTCATGCTCAAAACACTAGAAAAAAATAGGGATAGTAGGAATATTCCTCAACATTGCAAAGTCTCTCTATGCTAAGATCACAGCCAACATCATTCTAAATGGAGAAAAACTGAAAGAATTCCCCCAAAAAACTGGAACAAGGCAGGGATGCCCTCTTTCACCAATTCTATTCAACATTGTCCTCGAAACTCTAGCCAGAAAAATTAGACAGATTAAAGAAATTAAAGGGATATGAATAGGAAAAGAAGAGCTCAAACTATCTCTATTTGCCAATGACATGATTCTATATTTAGAGGAGCTGGGAAATTCCATCAGAAAACTTCTAGAACTCATAAATGAATTCAGTAAAGTGGTAGGATATAAAATCAATGCTCAGAAATCTAATGCATTTTTATTCATAAGTGCTGAATACTCTGAAAGAGAAATTAGGAAAACTACCCCATTCACAATAGCCTCAACAAATAAAATACTTGGGAATCAATCTAACCAAAGAGGTAAAAGACCTCTACAATGAGAACTATAGAACACTAAAGAAAGAAATTAAAGAAAACTTTAGAAGATGGAAAGATCTCCCATGTTCTTGAATAGGCAGAATTAATATTGTCAAAATGGCCATACTACCAAAAGTAGTATAAAAATTCAATGCGATTCCAATTAAAATCCCAATGACATACCTCATAGGAATAGAACAAGCAATCATGAAATTCATTTGAAAGAATAAGAGTACCAGATTAGCTAAAACAATCCTTAGCAGGAAGAGTGAAGCAAGGGGTATCACAATACTAGATCTTCAACCATACTATAGAGCAATAGTAATAAAAACAGCAGGGTATTGGCACCAAAATAGACAGGTAGATCAATGGTAAAGAATAGAGGACACAGAGTCAAACCTACATAAATACAGTGTTCTCATACTAGACAAAGGTACCAAAAACATACAATGGAGAAAAGACAGCCTCTTCAACAAATGGTGCCAGGAAAATTAGACATCAATATGCAGCAAAATGAAACAAAATTGCTATCTCACTGCACAAAACCCAAATCATAATGGGTCAAAGATTTCAGAACTAGACCAGAGACCCTGCACCTAATCAAAGAAATAGTAGGTCCAAATCTTCATCGTGTCAGCTTAGGACCAGACGATAACTACCAAACCATAAGAAATAAAAGCAGGAATCAATAATTGGGATAGAGTCAAACTAAAAAGCTTTTTCTCAGCAAAGGAAACAATCAACAATGTGAAGAGAGAGCCTAAACAGAGTGGGATAAAATCTTTGCCACACACACTTCAGATAGAGCACTAAACTCCAGAATCTGTAAAGAACTCAAAAAACTGTACACCAAGAATGCAAATAACCCAATCAATCAAAGGGTGCAGGCAATGAGCAGACACTTCACAGAAGATCTACCAGTGATCAATAGATATATGGAAAAATGTTCAGCATCTCATGTAATAAAAGAAATGCAAATCAAAACTACCCTAGGATTCCATATCATCCCAATTAGAATGGCTATTATCAAGAAGAGAAATAATAATAGGTGTTGGTGAGGATGTGGGGAAAAAGGTACACTCACATATTTCTGTTGGGGTTGCAAGTTAGTGCAACCACTCTGGACAGCAGTGTGGAGATTCCTTAGAAAACTTGGAATGGACCCACCATTTGATCCATCTATCCCACTCTTTGGCCTATACCCAAAGGACTTAAAATCAGCATCCTACAATGATGCATCCTTTTCACTCTTCATTACTGCTCAATTCACAATAGCTAGATTGTGAAACAAGTCTAGATGCCCTTCAATTGATGAATGGATAAAGAAACTGTTATATGTACACAATGAAATATTACTCAGTCATAAAGAAGAATAAAATCATGAAATATGCAGGTAAATGGATGCAGTTGGAGAATATCATGCTAAGTGAGATAAGCCAATCCCCAAAACCAAAGGCTGAATTATCTGTCTGATAAATGGAAAATGGTAAATAACAGGGTGTGGGAGGGAGGCAAGAATGGAGGAAGGAAGGATTGCACAGAGGAAAAAGAGGGTTGGAGAGGGGTTGGGGGAAAGGAAAAATAGCAGAATGAGATAGACTTCATTGCCCTATGTACACGTATGAGTACACAAATGGTGCTAATCTGCTTCGTGTTCAACTGGAGAATCAACAGTCGTACCCCATTTGTGTACAATGAATCAGAAAAAAAACCTGTTGTGCAGCTACATTATGAGTACATGAAGTTTTGGAATTGCTTTTGAACACTGAGGAATACATTTTGGAAAGCAGGGTTGAGAGTCAAAATGAAACTACTCCAATGACATAGTCCATAGCCACCTTTTCTGTATGGTATGCAGATGTATTGAAGCCTCATAGTAACAAAAAAAGGTAGATTATCTTATTACTTATGTTTTACATGTCTATTTCAAGGGACTTTCTAAGTATCAGACCACTGTTGGGCAATGGCTAGGACTTCAGATTAGACAGTGTGTCTTCAGACCACATCAGGCCACCGAGCTAATCCACTTCTAACTCTGGCTTTCAATGTTTGCATCTCAGGGTGGGATTGCGACTTTTTTCAGTGAAAGTTACAGA